>NC_132886.1:6789879-7077379 GCF_030463535.1 Salminus brasiliensis
CACAAGATGGTTAGTTTCTGTTAAATTCTGGTTAGGCTTGACAGGGCTGGGTTGCTGATCACAGGGTTGTGGGTTCGATACCCACATCTGCCAAACTGCCACTGTGTGACCCTTGAGCAAGGCCATTAATTTGCTCTGCTCCGTGCCGTAGTATTGCTGCCCCTGTACAAAGGAATCTTAAATTGCTGGGTTGCTGATCACAGATACCTGGGTTCACTAACATGAGCAAGGCCTTTAACCCTTTCTATTCCAAAGGTGCCAAAATATGGCTGACCCTGAGCTCTGACCCCTAGGTTGTGATCTGCGAAGGAAGTAGAATGATATTTAAGGGCACTTAAACTTAATGTCTACCAAGGAATAGGTTCAGTTTTCTTCTGATCATTTACATTAAGCCTCAGTTTAATCCTGCTCTCAGAATGACCTTGTTTCTCTTCAATTTTTGTATGTTATTCAAAAGCCATTGTTTGGAAATCCCCAGTCTTTGAGCCATAACTATCATGCATTTGATTGCAATCATTTGGATGTCATCCGTACCTTTTCTTTCTCAGCCCGTGCTTTGATGATCTTTGCTGCCAGAGTGAGTCCAGAGGAGTTTTCAATACACTTGTGTACCTGACCAAAACGGCCCCTGTGAGCCAAAAATGAAAAAGGAACATTGGAAAAACAAAAAGAAGAAAAGTTAAAATTGCCTGAAAAATAAAGACAAATTTACATGATGAAATCTGACTCATTGGCTAGAAACCTTCCAAAAAGATGGAAGAACACACAATATCCCAGTCTTTCTCATAAGCACCAGCAATTTCTTTGTATTATTTCAAGATCATTACTTTTAGTTTATTATTTATATTATTGTTGCTGTCAATTGTACTAGAGGAGAAAAAAAACATCTTAACTTTCAATAAGTCAATGTCAAAATATTTGATTCCAAGGCCTTTTGGAGCATTTCTATTGCTCCATTCATCATGAAATTCCGATATAATGTCAAGAATAACAATTCAAATGATGCCCAAATGTGAAAATGGAGATACAAGGTTACAAGGTTTATCCGGTTATAAAGTAGAATTTAGCAGGTCTGGCTGTGTTTAAGCCTGGCTGTCTTCAACCAACTGAATCTCTGTATCCATCCAAAGTATAGAACAGTAATAATTCATTTGTTGCTGGATTAACTCGGGGGACAATTAACACAATGTAAAGAACAACTGCCAGATTCGCATTATGTCAAAAAGTGAAAAATGGCAAACTCTGAGATACAGGGTTTTTGCGTGTTGCTGACGACATACTGAAAAGGACGTTGCTTATCATTTTAAAGCAATGCGAAGGCGTCTGAGAACTCATACAGTGCTGCGGCTGTAGTATTTTTCCAAACTATTCCATTAACAGCAAGTAGGGGCGCCTCTTTGAAGTAGTAGATTAACACTTAGTGATTAGCTCCCAGCTGGCTTGGAGGTCCTGTTTCACATACCCAGAAAGCCTAGAGTAAAAATAACTGCCCCTGACTCTGTAGCTATGAATCGTGGTAGAGGAGAGTGGGTCTCGGCAGTGGGAGGAGGTTATGCAACGGCTCTCCACCGGGATTAGAAGACTTTACGGTCTGCTGTGACACCGCCTCTCCACTTCATTTCATACATTCTGTTCTTTGGTTTCAAAGGTAAAAAAGAAAGATTAGAAAGGAGAAGAACATTAACTGGACGTACCCTCCGAGGACCTCCTGCCGGTTGATGGTGTAGAAGTTGTTGATTTGGTTGGGTTTGGCTGACACCACACGATGGTTGAAGGGAGCTGGTGGTGGTGGGGTGCAGTCTGTAGAATACAGCAGAAGAAATATATAGAGGTTTTATATATATATATATATATATATATATATATATATATATATATATATATATATATATATATATATGGTTATGGTATTGTTTATGGTTTTACTATTTATAGGTAATGTGTTTTAGGGAAATTAACATTTGTGTTGAATTTCATAAACCATTGGCATTTCCCCTAAATTCCAAATAAAAATATTTACTATTTAGAGCATTTATTTATTTGCAGAAATGACAACTGCTCAAAAACAACCGCTCAAATAATGCAGAGAAATTATTATAATAATTACAATGTAAAGATGTTATTATTCAGATTTAAACACAGTGCTAATATCTGAACTCTGAGAGCATTCAGAAATCACTATGGTGAAATAACCTCGACTGCCAATCACAGCTCTCATGTCTTGGCCGGCTCTCCACTAGTCTTTCACATTGCTGTTGGGACTTTATGCCATTCATAGTCTGCAAATTCAGCTAACTCAGCTTTGTTTGATGAAATGCCTGGAATTAAATGTCTGCCAGACACATAGAGATGCTAATTTAAGAGTTTCAAGTAGGCCTAAGTTGTAGGTTGAACGGAGAGGAGGTGATTTGGTCATATGGACCATATACATTAGCATACTGTAGCTGCAGTACCCTCACACATACACATGCAACTTAGGCCTGTGTGTCTCCAGTGTTCCAGTCTTCTTTTGTTTTTTTAATAGGGTGAAAATAGCATTGGGATCGAATGTTTTTATGATGGTGATAAGCACACATTCAACCATGTGTTCAAACATTTGACTGGTACTGTGTATATATAATTTAAGCAGATACAGTAGTAACCCTATATTTATTGACACTAACTCAATTAAGCACCTAAAGCTCTGTGATTTCTTCTGATCAGAGCAGATGCAGAAGTAAACATGCATGCTGGATGGTCCACCTCAGCCACGCAACCCTTTTTTGTGACACCGCAATTGCTCCTATTGTGTTCACTGTTCGCTTCTCCACACATATCACGAGCGCTCACCAATGAAGAACTGCTCGCACTCTGACTCATCTGGTGTTTCCTCCTCCTGCTGCTGCTGCTTCACTTTGCTGAAATCTAAGTGGATCTCCACCCCGTCTGCTTTGAAGATTCCACATAGATCTTCAGGCACCTCTGCTTGGTTTTCCTCCTTATCCTCGCCTTCCTCCACCCTGCTCTTCTTGTGGTCCTCTAGCTCAAGGTCTTCCTCTGTCACACGCCGCTTACTGCTAGTGGTTGTCTCGTCCACTTGTTCTGATTCACACCTGAAAGGTTTACAGTGGAGAACTCCTTTAACCAAATAGTTCACATGGGCCAGTTAGCGGTTGACTGGTTTTTCGCTGATCAATATTTAGGCCAAGGAACACAAGATTGAAGAGTGTGGACATCATCATAGTCGTAAGAACCACTAAGAACTGTTTGTAGTTCCCTACATGAGGCCTTTCAATGGACGGTTCTGTAGAAGAACATTTCTGTCCATGAGTGTGATTCAAAAACTCCATATAATTTCAAGGTTCTAGAAAGAACCTTGCTAAATTACATAAGTGAGGTTTCTTCAGAACCTTAAGAGGTCCTTCACAGTCACAAATCTCTCCTTCTAATGTACCTCTTAAGGAAACCAAAAGTGGGTCTACTATGGCTTTGCAAGGAACCAGAATGGGGAACTGTAATAATTTACCAACTGTTGGTCAAAAATATGCTCATAGGAAGAACCTTCAGACCCACCAGACTGTCTGGTTTGATCCAGACAGTCCTGCTGTATGAACTGAGAGTGGAGTGGTATCTAAGATAATGTGGTAAAAGGTCCTCAGAAGAAGGTTAACCCACATACCTCTGGACTGTGTTCTCAGCCTCCACATTGGGTACACTGGTAGATTCCTCCTCCTTCCTCTCTTCCTCAAGCACCTCTGTGATGTCCTCCACCTTTTCTTTAACCACCTCCTCAGGTTCATTCTCCACCTTCACCGCTTCCTCCACCACCTCTTTCGGGTCCACTCCGGCCTCCTGCTCCTCCTCTGAGAGCTCCTCTTGCTCAGCTATTGGAGCCTTGGGTTCTTCCAGGATGATGTCCGGAAGAGGCTCCTCGACCTCCAGCCCCACGGACGCAGTGGAACGCTCAGCATTTTCTCTGTTCAGCTTCTGAACCTCTTCTAACAGCAGGGTCTGCTTCTTCAGAGAGGTGATGTCTAATGAGTAGGAAACAGCAAGATAGAAGCGTGTGATTTATTAATGATTTACTGATTTATTATATTTCAAAGGAAATGTTGGGGACAAGGCCATGCAGGGACCATCCAGCCGACATGCTCCTGTGGGGCTCACATGGGTGGAACATGGGCTAGGTGGGTTCCAGGTGGGCATGAGCTCTGAATGGGTGCATTTGTTGTTACTGGGACCAGCTAGGCCTCCCAAATGGGCCCCATTGTTACAACCCATCCTGATTCCATCATTTGAGCTTGGTAGGCATCCATATGTGGGGCCAACATGGAACCCAAGGACAAAAAAAAAAACAATGAGTTACCCATACAGGCCCAGATGGGCATGTTATCTGGACAGTGGCATACTCCAACCACTGACCCACCATTAATCAAGCACCAAGGTCCTTTCTCACCGGTGGTATCTGGTGGCTTCTTCTTCTTCTGTGCCTTCAAGCCCTTTAGGCTTAGACGAGACTTCTCCTTTCCATCTTTAAGCTTGTGATCCTTCAGCTTCAGTATTGGAGGACGAACGAAAACAGGGAAAATGAAGTGAGTGGAGTTGAGAAGAATAAACTAGGCAAAACGTAATCCTTTACTTATACTATGCATGTCCAACCAGTATAGAATGGATGGTACTGGGCATCTACTGCTTGTATCTAAGGAGCTCCTAAACAACACACTCCTATTTAGCTAAATTAAATGATACTATGACAATTATGACTTCTTAAAGGAATACTTCACAGTGCAACAAATGAAAATCTACCATAGAGCAGTTCTCATAGCATATTCTGCCATAACCTACTGGTTTTAGTCACTATTAGCATTAATTGTTGACATGACAGATGGACGTACAAAGCTGAAGGGTTTCTTTGAGGAAAGGAAATGCTTTGGTCCATGAAGTTTTAAGGTGTGAGTAGACTCCAGGCTGATGGGTTCACATGCCAGGGTTAACTCTTCTGTCCCTTTAATGGATTTAATAGAGGTGGTTTTCTGTTGCAGACACAACACGGATGCAAGAATCAAGAAGACAGATGATGAGGAAATGAGCAAAAGAGCTCATGGCACAAACATGCAGTTTACAACAGTGAACAAATGAACATACAGTTGAAATGGATGGGGCAGTAATGGATGAATGATAAATGACCACATTAGCAGACGTTCAAATGATGTTATGATGTTGAGGTTAGAATGAATGAAAATGTACAAGGATGTAGAATAAGCAGAATTAGTGATTTAGACTCAGGTTAATGAGGCTGTCCATGTTAAAACATCTTCTGGAGCAAACTATAGGAGGTACTGAATAGGTACCTAGGTTGTTCTTTAGGTCTCACACCACAGCTTGTGGCATGCTATTGTTAGACCTGGAATGGCATACCATTTCAGACATGTGAGACTTTTGACACTGACTAACCATAAGAATAACAAAGGTCCTTTAGTGACCCCACCAAGTCCTAAATTAACCTATAGCCAGGATATCCAGGGCCATCCACAACAAGGCCTTGGCCTTTATTCACAAAATCTCTTAAGGGGATGAGTGGGATGAGTTTTTGTTACAATTCAAAACACATGTGAACTAAATTAGCATTCCTAAATCTAGACTATGGCTTTAGTAATGAAAATAATGAAAATATGTATATAATACTTGCTAGAGATCTGGTATTTAAGAGGAATCTAAAAAATAGGAATATTTAGATTTAAGAACCAATGGTAGTCACCTTGGGAGTTCCAGGAAAATTGTTATCCACCATTAATAAAAAATGTCATTGGCGTTTGTCATTGGCACATTTCTTCATTCATCATATTCATCAAAATTCATATGGATCCATCAGGTTCAGGTGATGAATATGAGATTTCAAGAATTTTATCCCAACTTTCTAGCAAATGTTCTTCTTGCCGATGGGATCAACTTTGACATTTTCCATGAAAATTTTCCATGTATTTATTTCTTTATTTTTTTTTATTTTTAAGTCCAAAACTTTAAATCGATGTTTTAGAATGATACTTCACAGACTGGACCAAATTAAGCTCCAAAAATAAAAGCTTAATTCCAAATAAATGATAAATTAAGGACATTTTTTAAAATTCTGTGAACATGAAATTACATTCTTATTTATTTATTACTTGAAACAACCAAATTTGGAAATCTGACCCTAGACCAGCACTCCAACATTGCTAACAAGGCCATAAGGGGTGTATTTTACCCATTTTCGAAGCATGCGTGCTAATCTGGGAGCTATTTTAACAGTTCAAAGTTCCCAAGATATCTACTGTGTCTGAAGCGTGACGTTTCCCTACCGACAGATTGCATTTTAAATGACCAACAGACAGATGAAAGGAACGGGAGAATGGATGCCAGTAGTTGAGGGGCAGATATCTCACACCTCAGAAGGTGGGAGAGCTTTAAGTAAGTCTCTGACGTGAGCATTGACGGTAACATGCATTCCTAATCACTTGAATCACGCTCATCATTGTCACTCTAGTAGGGCATCAGGGCTCCATTTATGCAAGTGTTACATAGCTCCTACATCTCATGCTTCGCTCATGAGATTCCATGTATGGCATTGGAGTTCATCTGTGCTAATTGTATGAGCTATTGTATGGTTATTAAAGCAGTCTGACTTGAACATGTGAAGCTGTTTAAGGACGCTCTTAACCTGAGACCTGTACAGTTTAAAAGACCAGTGTTGTGGCTCCTATGGCATCTAATGTCTTTATGTCGGCTAGTCCCTGCACCTTGAAGGATTTACTGAGAGCCAAGTGAATATGAGCAAACAAGGTCTCAGACATCTAAAGCCCTCAACGACTGTTTAGAAGGAAGGTTGCTAAAACTGGAGCTAGTTTCCAACCAATGTCCAGCACAAGCACATCCATTACCTCTAGTAGCACCAAAAGGGGGAGCCAGAGGTAAAGTTCAGATATGTGGTTGCCCTTTCACAAGAAGAGCTTGCTAAGACACAATCCCAAGAATGAAACTTGGACAGTACATGACAGCTCTTCAGCTTGACTTTCATCTGCAAACAGATTCTTTAAAGATTTCAAGTTCCTTTAAGACTTTAATACTAGCCTGACCTGAATGTACATCCAATCAGGGGTGGGCAACGAGGGCCGGAGTCCTGCATAGTTTACTGCTCCTCCTGCTCTAATAGACCTACTAAACCTGCCAATTAACAGGTGAGTTGAATCAGGTGTGCTTGAGCAGGAAATGCACAAAACCGTGCAAGGATCCGGCCCTCCAGGACCAAAACTGCCCACCCATGCTTTAGAGCTGTGAACAAGCTTCAACCTTTTCATGCAGAAGCTAAATCTTCTGGAGTAGTTAAAGGTGCCAAAGAGCCACAGAGATGGGAATCTTTTTTTAAGACCAGCAAATCAAAAAAAAGGAGCTTTCACCAGTCCATACAAAGCAAGCCATGGCTCTCACACTTACACATTTCTGAACACTGTCCATCTGCAGTTTCCTGGGGCCCACTTTCTAAATTTAAACTTGCACACCAATGCAATGCCAATGGGGGGACCTCTTCACCTAGGGTCCCTGGGTAGTCAGTTTTTACCATTCTGCAAGCTGACTGCAAGTAAACCAGTCATCCAATGACTAATCAAGCACACACCTTTACAAATCTAGTCTTCAACAGACCCCCATCTAGCTCACAGGAAGTAGAGTACAGTCAATAGTACAGCAAGTTCTCAAGAGTTAGATTGGAGATGGTGCTCTGGAGTCCCTGTATAATCCCCAAGCTGTGCTGCTCTCCTGGTCCAACAGATTTGACTCACCTTGCCTTGCAGAGCTTCACCAGAGGCCTGTCTCTTAGCAGGTTGTTTGCCCTTGCTTTCCTTGTTCTTGAGCCCCAAGGCTGATGTTATTTTGCTCTTGCGTGTTGCTGGCCCCTTAAACATGAGTTCCATGACTTTGGAGGTCTTGACAGTTTCTCCAATGAAGCTGACAACCTGCTGGATGCTCAGCACCAGCCTTTCCATGCCCTCGAGCTTCTGGGTCTGCTGCTCTGAACGCTGGTTCACCTCCGTCATCATGCTGCTCATTTCTCGGCACATTTCCTTCATCTCGCCTCTGCCCTCTTGAGCTGGTCCTTCAGTCTGTGTTCTCGGAGGCAAATGGATCTCCTCCTTATCCAGTTTCAGAGTTTCCATGTCCCTCTCTATTCCATCGAGGTCCTGGGACATGCTGTCCAGACGGCTCAGGACCTTCTCCTGGATGTCTATGAGCGTATCAATTTTGCTGCTCAAACCCTCAATCCTGACCTGGATGAGGTCAATTCCGGGACTAGTTTCCACAGAAGTCATAGCGGCAGTAGGAACCAATGACAACCACAGCAAGAAGGCAGTCTAACGCCAGTCCGAGTCTAACGTCCTTAAAACTGACAGACAAGCGTCTTTGCACAGCGCAGCCAGTTTCGTCTTTGTAATAAAATACAATGTATCCAGTGCTAAGATATGAAAAAGGACCGACAATACCTCAGAAGACGAGCAGCCTCTTCTCTCAATAAAAAAAAAAAGCTCAAGCCACAAATCTGAAGTCCTACAATGACAAATGTGCCCTTCGTTCTCTCCACACTTCTCCAGCTCTTCCAGCTGGAGATAGCTTTAAGAATAGAATGAACCTGCCTCCCTAAATGTAACTGTGGAGGTTGGGGAGGGGGTCCTACGTCAACAGGACTCTGGGGGGAGGGTGGTGGATGGGGAAGAGTTGTGTGACATCTGAGATGCTTTAAATGCTAAACTTGAGAAGATGCCCAGCCACCAGGTGTCAAAGAGTGCCGGCACACATACACACATAAATAAGTACGTTAAATGGAAAGAAATTGTATCGTAAACTTTTTCCACTTCGATGTTCAGAGTAACTTCGCTGACAAAGTGGAAAACGGAGATATCCCATGACATCTCAAAGGGGCAAATAAAGTTCAACTAAACCTAAGTGACCAACCAACACACTGCATTTTCATGTTAGCTTAACTTGCAATGCTCAAAACTGAATTTAGAGCCTTCATTATTGACTGAATACTTAATATTAATGGTTACATTATATATATATTGAATCTTTACAGATTAATCAACACAAAACTCTTTAAATGTCAGATTTGTCGACTTGGTGTTAGCCTAACTACAGCACTGAAAGTTCTAGTATTGAATTTTCTGACACACTGCAGTCTAGAACCTTTTGATATTGAAATGAAAGATAATGCCAGCTTGATTTATTTCATTTCTCCTCAATCAGACTCAGAATCTCTCAGACAACTTAGCCCTGTAAGTGTTTATCTGCTCAGTAAAACACTGCTTTTAGAATAAACACTAATAATAACAGTTCTACTGAAAGTGGTGGTGGTTCTCCATCACTGTGTTCATCATTAGAACATCTCCAGAGTTCTCCTCATGGAGTCTAGTATTATTTAGAGTTCTCCTCAGATCAACACCTGGTTTGGTGGTAAATCAGGGCTTAATGATGGTAAATCAGGTGAGCTGCTGCTGCTGCTGCTGCTGCTGCTGATGGAGTTGAACACATCCTCCACGCTGTGCTGGCTGGACTGGGGAGGGGGCGTCCAGGAGAAACCTGGAGGAACCGAGCTCTGTTCTTCAGACTAGCTCACAGACAAGATCTCACTACTTTCTTTCTTCAGAATGAGAAGCTCTTGCTTCTCCTTTTAACTGGATTTATGTTGACCTGCTTTATCTGTTCTGATCAGATCTGGAGCTTCTACTGTAAAAAAAAACTCTCTCACTGCTGAGAGACATGCTTTAAATAATGTGATTAGGTGCCTAAAACCTCTACACTAGACTGAGCTGGACTCCAGCCCTCCAGCACAGTTGATTCAGGCATTAGGTATGCCTGCTGTACAACATTTATTGCATGACTCAATGATGAGTTCCACCGACTCCAACAGATCTGTGCATGTTCGCTTATTTTTTTAGACCCGAGAGCCAATCCGTATTGTCACTCTACAATGGAATCCCCCTGACTCACCAACTACCAGGCTGCAGGAGGCCCACCGTGTCAAAATACGAGAGGTCCTGCATGTCACTGGTGGCCCGAGCCCCTGGCCTGTAACTGGAGAGGGGTGACAGACATGATTTATTTGGTGTCGCTCTCCTGACAAACACATCCACACAAATGCTCAGAAGAAGCTTACTCATCCACAGTTATGACAGTTATGGATCAACTTTAACTCAGAGGACGAAATCTGAAGCTGTCCTCTGTACCCCATAAACCTGCCATAACACAGCACTGCCCCAGACATGTGCATTTCAAATCAAAACACTAAACCGCGAGCATGGCGGCGCTCTCCCTGCCAGAATGTGGCCTTGTTTTGTCATTGCACCATGTCTTTTCCGATTTCTTGGCGTTTTTGAGATCATACTGAGGGGAGATGTTCATTCCAAAATGCTGAGATCGACCGAAATGCAGAAAAGCTACCGTGGTTGCTGCTAGCACAGAGACAGGTGACGCCAGGACTACTCTAACAAATAGGATCAAATAGAGGTCTAGCTGAATGGGGCCTGGAAAGGGGGTTGGTGGCTGCACCTGTCCTTGGGTGCCAACATATGACAGAGTGGAAACATGGAGTGTGTAGGTTCTTGTGTGCTGCCTGTGTCAAATTAGGAACTTCGCACAGTAGCAGCTCTAACTCTGTTGAAACTGAAGCGCTGATAGTGCTCATGGCAGGAGACAAAATAAGCCTGCTGCTCTGGGGTGCTTTAAGACCCGGCATCCGAGTACTGGACATAAACAATTTTTATTAATTCTACTTTTTTAGGGCTGGCCTCGAATACTTCAATACCTGAGTATTCTGTATTTAGGTATTTGGAAGGTACATGCATATTTTTGTAAGCCTCAAAACATGTAGCCTAAATTAAGCAATAGATTTTGGGTAACACTGTATGTGGAAATATTAAAATGAAAGAAAATATAGCTGGTTTAGATAGTAAATGCATCCTCAGTTCATGCAAATAATGCTTGTCACCTCAAGTAATCCGTCTCACACTCCCAAAAAACTGCACTGCATTCCATGTAGCCACTGAAGCTAAGAAAGTGAAGTGGCCTAAGACTTTCCAGTGTGACTACTTAAAAATATTGGACTTAAAGCATTTTTGTCATAAGAAACTAGTATACTGTACCATGAATACTTTATATTAATTATATATATATATATTAATATCTGAGAAAAACCTGGCCTATGTTTTACACATTATGCTAGGTCTGTTTAATAGAAAACTTGAAAATGCGCAGCTGATTTCGGTTCATTTGCGCTATCACTGTTCTACAGTTCCATTGAATTGTTGGCCCATTTTGCATCTATTTCAAACTGCAGTACTAAATATACTTATTATAAATATATATAACATATATATAAATAAGTAAATCAACCCTCAATATTAGCAGATCTCCCGCTCTCTCAGTTTAATTTAAAAAAAAGTTAGAGGGTTGATTACAAAAAAAACTAAGGCAGGGCTTAGTGAGGAAGGATAGAAAACAGCCAATCAGAGCCAATTTTTGCTTCCATGATGACCAATGGGAGTGTCAACATTCAAAAAGTCGCCACTCTCCGCTATGAGGCAGAGTTACATACACAGCAGAACTGAATTTTCAACCTCTAGGGGGCGCACAAGCAAGGTTTGAAACAGCATAACTGTCATTTACCAGCATAAAATGTTGGGAATGTAGGACCAATCATTTGATTTAAGAAAATAATATAGAGTATATCTGAGAAAATATTTTTTAGGGTTTACTCATCCTTTAAAATCACAGGTAATTATTTTTTAAGGATGTTTTATTGTTTTTTTTAAGTATGGTTTCGCAAACGAGTATTTGTGTACCTCAACAAACATTTTAAAACTGTAAAATGCTGCTTAGACCAGCCGTGTACTCTATATAACCAATACAGACACAACAGGAGAGAAAACGTGCAAGTAAAAAAGAGAAAAGAGAGAGAGTGAACACTAGACAAGCTAGGAAGTATCGATATAGAACTGATTTCTGAATGGACATTATGAATCTATGATAAGAAAAAAAAATAATAAAAGGTTAAGAAGACGGCTGCCTTATATCTTGAAATAAAAGTTCAAATGAAATCTGTGTCGTTTTCATTTTTACTGAAATTCACTTTCCAAACAAACAAATCTGTAATAAATGACCACACTGAGGTGACCCCTCATATACGCAATATGCTGGTATGTGTGCAAGACAGCAAACTGCAGGTCTATGATTAGTGTGTCCCCACGGCATATCCAAGGAAAACACATTAGCTCCCAATGACAGGGAATGAAACAGGACCAGGGTAGACGGCATAGCCCAGAACGGGAACGGGCCCATTCCATTTCAAGACAATAAAACCACGAGGCCGGGAGTAAATAGTTACATAAACCATGGCATGGAGTTCGCGCTGCTGGCAGTATACGGTGAAACTGGAGAGATGGAAGTCTAGTGGGACCATACTTAGCGCCTTACTCACTGCTGGCCAGGTTCTTGGTATGCAGAGCTGGGATGCCACGTACCGTCCAGTATGGTACGGTTATGGTACGGCAGTGTGGTAAAGTGGTGGGGGCTGCTGAGAAATGCCTGACTCCTGCAGTGCTCAGTTCAAAGTACTCATTAATTAATGTGAGAGCAACATAACCCACATTAACCCCCCCACGGTCATCCATAAACACAGGACCCAAGCCCCGGAGTGTGATCCCTCCAAGCAGAACTGAGAAGAAGGTCACATAGGGATGACTGCCCTGCTTTCAGCCCCTGCAGTCTGAACCCTTTGACCATTGCTTGGCGGTGAACCTCCGGAGCACAAATTGTTCTTTTGGCACTGCTGGAAGACTGTAGTTGGTAAACGGATATGCACACGAGGCCTATCACTGCCAGAACAGACGTGCTGGAGGCTAGTCTTTGGGCTGGCAGCGAGATGAAAACAATCCGGTGGAAAATTTCTGTGCAGGTATCTGGGTCTGCTGCCAGATATGTCGTACACTTAATGAGGTCAGTACTCCCTGGTGCTTAGCGATGTATCGCCTATACCGGATAACCAACAATACTGAGCTGCATTTAACAACCATTTGTAAGAAGACATTTTTTATGATGATTTTGGGTTTTCTTTCTTGGTATTAGCTCTGTTTAGGAGGACAATGGGCTCCATCACTATAAGAGCAGAGCTGTGATCGATTTGCACTTTAGAAACACATCATGAATCGGACCTGGACCTTTTGTGAGGAGCACGCTCCTAAAAAATCTGTTTCTTAAGAACAAATTTAAGGAAATTTGTATAAATATTGGTGAATGAGGCCTATTGTTGTTGTTTTTTACGTTAGCACTTGCCGATTGCACAGTCATGCACAAACCCTGCATATCCAAAATATAAAAAAAACATATATACTGTAGTATATACAGTAACTACAATGGCAGTCAATGTAAATAGGTTTTAGGAAGTCATTTTGGAGGTTTTCTATTGGTCAAGTCCTCAATAACAATGAAATTTGGACACAACATAAAGGACAACTGCAAGAGTCACATTATTCACTGTCAGAAAGTGAAAAATAGCATACTGGAAATATAAGGTTTTTGCGTAAAATAGACAAAATACATAAAATCCAAATAAATCTAACATCTCCTTTCTGGAAAACTGCTATTTTGTACCTGGTTAGCCCCTTAAACAAGCCTATATCCCGCCGGTGGGACGAAAGTCCTATTACAAACTTCTATTCCCAGAAAACAGCCCACCAGTTAGTACAGAGGTCCCTGTAGTGACTGAGTAATACACCTCAGTGTGTGATAAGCCTTTCTGCATTAAGAGGTTCATGTTTATAAGGATACTTTGGTGACATTTTAAGAGAAACCAGTTATGTCAGGTATGTAAGACATTCTTGTAACACTCCAGTGAAGAGCGACATCCATAAAGTTACATGATACCTTCATAAGTCTTTCAGGACAACTGATATAAAGCTATGTAAACATTTAGAAAGGCTTATTCTAACAAATGCTCGCTGTCAGGAAAGCTGCTTTGGTTAGTTCCAATGTCATTTAGGTTGGAAAAGGGTGTAAAATGATTCTTATTAAAATAAGCTTTTAGAAATGTTTAGGCAGGCTCATGTCAGTTGTCACAAAACCTTGTATTTCCTTTTTTTGTGCTGTTTCTCACTTTTTTGTATAATTTAAATCTGACAGTTTTTACATTACATCAAAATTTGATGAAGGGACCAATAGAAACGGTCCAAAAAAATCTTTATACATTGACTTTTATTCAAAGTTGAGATTTATTTATTTATTTATTTATTTATTATTTTTTATTTTTGTGTGTGACAGCAACATCTTGTAGGAGTTGTGTAGCCTAAAAACACTACTTAGCCTTACCGCTCTAGCCCTACCACTCCTCTGGAGACATGACTTCCTTATCTTTAATAATGCTAACCTAAAGTATATGAGCATCATTGTATCATATTTTTCAATATTGCCTGTGCACTGCAAGAGAGCGTATTCGATGCTGAGATAACTCAGCCAGTTTCTTAATCTTTTCTGATATCTAACAGACTACAGGGCAGGCGAATGCACGAAGGTCTTGATAACTTGTATGAAATGTCTCCAGGCCATAAAGTTGGGTCTCAGGTTTCGACTCATGGAAACAAAACATTCTAAACTCTCCAAAATAGAGCAGAGGCTTTTCCCACCTCAGTGGTGATATCTTCCTGGCTCATCTAATCCTTTGCTGGACACACATAAACACACATAGTGTGAGTTAGCGGGTGGCGGTCGCGGGGTTGTGTGATCCAACTGGTATCGCAGTGATGATTTGGTATTGGCCAGGGGCCCTAGCGGATCCTGCAATGGTGCAGCAAGAACACCCTGTCCTAGGACACCGAGAGGGGGACCAAGCACACCTGCTGGGCCTCCAGTCGAGTGCTTTCCTGTGACGAGCCAAGATGGGACACGTGCAAAGGATTTAAGCACCCATTGCCAAAACACACGTGACAAGTAAGGACACACTTCTGCACGTATTATAGCTATAGACAATCCTACTTCTTTCTTAATGGACATGAGACTTATCCCAAGCAACTGTAAAGTGTTTTTATTGGGCTTTTAATCATAAAAATGCTCAAAAAACGTTTCAAGTGTTGCTCTTAACGTGAGGATATGGGGTAGCGAGTGTTAGTGTATACTAGTTTCAAGTCATTTTCTGCTCCTCTACCGAAAACAGGGTTGCAGGTTGCCAGTTGCAGTATAACGGAGACTTTCAACAGTCCATAAATCTTTACACTGATGATATCAATCCATATCTAGATCTCAGCAGCAGACGGCGCTGCTGACCACCCCAAGAAATAACAGCAATGCAGTTCACAAAAACTAAAAAAACGTCCCAGGAGGACATTTGGTTTATTATACTCAAGCAGAAAGGTTATATTGTATATATAATATATAATATATATTTATTATATATATATATATATATATATATATATATATATATATATATATATATTGCCACAATGGACATATTAAACCATCTAAAAGAACCATTTACACCGAATCCATTTACACAGGCGATGATATATATATATATATATATATATATATATATATATATATATATAAAGAGAGAGAGAGAGAGAGAGAGATAGAAGAGAGATATATACTAGATAGATAGATAGATAGATAGATAGATATATATATATATATATATATATATATATATATATATATATATATATATATATATATATATGGTTTTATTATACTATATTATACTATATTTCCAAAACAGTTACTAAACCCAATCCCCTCCATTCAAACACACAATGGACCAAAACACAACTAATAATATAACATGAATACACAACATGAGGCCTCCACATGCTACGACTCTGCCCAAAGTATGGCTCACCGGCCTCATTTGGCCTGTATGAGTGTTGGCCTTTGAGAGTGTTTGATTTGGCCAGGCACAATTCAGTGTAACCCCCCCCCCCCCCCCAACCCACTTCCCTTCAAGATATACCCCTCAGCCAATGAGAGAAGCAAAGATCTTGATACAGCTATTCAGAAAAGTTTAAACACTAAAGATTAAAAGAATATGAGATAATAAAGAAACCTCAGAAAACAGAAAAGTGTTTTAATATATTGTCTGAATTTGAATTAAATGTAGGTCACTCTGGGTAACAGCATCAGCCAAATACCATTACTGTTAAAACTGATACAGATAGAAAATGATGATAGTTTTATACAGTGTATCATAAAAGTGAGTACACCCCTCACATCTCTGTAGATATTTAAGTATATCTGTTCATGGGACAACACTGAAAAGTGAGTCTGTGTGCAGCTTATATAACAGTGTACATTTATTCTTCCCTCAAAATAACTCAATATACAGCCATTAATTTGTAAACCACTGGCAACGAAAGTGAGTACACCCCTGAAAGTTCCTGAAGTGTCAATATTTTGTGTGGCCACCATTATTTTCCAGAACTGCCTTAACTCTCCTGGGCATGGAGTTTACCAGAGCTTCACAGGATGCCACTGGAATGCTTTTCCACTCCAGCATGACGACATCACGGAGCTGGCGGATATTCGAGACTTTGCGCTCCTCCACCTTCCGCTTGAGGATGCCCCAAAGATGTTCTATTGGATTTAGGTCTGGAGACAATGTCAATACACATTAATAATAGACATTTCTGAGGTAAATAATCTCTTAAGTTTATATAATTATAAAGCGACAAATAGGTCTTAGGGTATTTGAAACTAAAGCATCTTAGACTTTCACATGACTTCGAGTTTGAGTAATTTACTAATTGCATAACCTTGTAAAGTTTAGGCATCGTATCTAATATTCTAGCAACAAATTGACTACAAAAACTTTTTGTTGTCTAGCTTATAATATTCCTAATATCTGCACAACTGGAGGCTAAAACAAGCCCTATAAATAAAAAATAGGCCTTCAAACATACCTCAGCTGTTAACCTTGCCCCCAAAAACACACAATACCCAAATAGAGGTAAAAGGTGCATGCATTTGTCACTGTACTGTGTACAGCGAAATGTGTCCTCTGCATTTTACCCATCTGTGGCAGTGAGCACACACACATATACCCCCAGAGAGGTGGGCAGCCAACTCCAGCACCCAGGCAGCTGAGAGGGTGAAGGGCTTTGCTCAAGGGCCCAACAGTGGCAGCTTGCCGAGCCCAGGTATTGAACCCACAACCCTGTCATCAATAGCCCGGAGCTCTAACCCATGAACCACCACTGCCCCAAATATCCCAACCCCATTAGCACACCCCTTCACATTTTGAACATGATGGCGTTCAGCTGCTGTAACGGGCCATTCCTTAATATGTTCCCAAAGGAATAGCGGGTCAGAAAATACCCCCCTGTTGACACTACACAGTGCAGCACACGGCCCGGAGGGATTGGAAATAACCATCAGCGTTGCTTTTCATCCTCCACTTAAAAGCTCATCCCAAATGATCCTTACAGGCTTGTCGCTGCGCACCCCGGCTACAAATAACGGCTGCGATGCCAGAGCACCAAAAGAAGACTCAGGGGTCTCCTCGCCATGGGGGCACGGACGTTACACAACTGCTCTAGTGCTGTGAAATCCAACGTGGATTTAACATAGCATTGGAGACAAAGGCAAATCTCAGCCGTTCCCCAAGTCAACAATTCAGAAGAGAGAGTGAGAAAGGCAGGTGCTCGATAACACAAAGGCATCAGACTCCTAAATCCCATAATACAGCAGGAAAGGCAGGGAGATCCAGGATGCCCTGGGCCTGCACCATTACTCAGATGCATAGCGTGTCAGTAATGAAATCCACCGCCTGCTCACTCCGTTTCATCCTTAAGCTTGCAGCACACACCCTGTCATCAATCTCCCCCTTAACTAAACTGCCTCCACTTTAATTCTCTAATTTTTAAAGTTGCTCGCCTGCCAAAATCCCATTCTGCTGCTCAGGAGTAATTGTAGAACTGGCCGGCAGCCACCTTCCATCATCCCGCGGAAAGCGGACAGCTCCAGACTGTCTGAAAACATTAGATGACTGATGTTTAAGACCTGGCAGCGGCGGCGCTTTCAGCTTGTTTATTGAATTAAGGCTGCAGCTGAGTGTAGATGTTCTGCTCTGCCGGGCCAGGGCTGCTCAGGTTTGGACGGCTGAGGGAGACGGCCTCCGAGCAGTGCTGTGACTGTCTGGAACTTTCTGATATTTCTGATATGCGCTGATGCAGTGTGTATAAACACCTCCTTATGCACTACAGGTGACTGCCAGTGTTTTATAGTATAGGATTTTTCATCTGCACCATCACTGAAAAGTGAGGTTTTGCATTTAATCATTTTATTATACAAAATCAGTACAGAGAAATGAGAAATATGCAAAAACGATTATAATAAGTAAGTATAATAAGTGTTCTCTATAATTACAAATAAAGTGATCAGATCTTGAGACAGATAATAACAAACAGTTCAATAAAACAAGGTAATTGCACTATCTTTATCTGCCTCAAAATATGTGAATATTGTTAAATATTTAACGTATAATAGACATTTGTTTGATTTCTTTTCATATTTATTTATTTTCTAATTTTTAATTCAACATATCTAACATTCTGGCAACAGCAAGAAGGTATTGTGTACAAAACACTTCTATTAAATTTCTATTAAAATTTCCAATTTCAATTTTAGCTAATATTTAAATATGCAGTTTAGTTGTTATTGTATATAAAGTAAACAAAGCTATTAATACAATATGAAAAGTGAAGTGTTAAAAATGTTTAAATGCTAGTGGATTATCAGAAAATATATAATTTTTATAAATACACTTCTAATAAAAACATAATAAAACAAATGATTAAATGTATTAATGTATTATTATAATACATTTACACAAAAAAAATATTTTAATCAAGTTAAGACTGAAATATTGAGAAAATAAATCTTTATCTCGAATATTCACAACTTTTTTATTAAAGTTTTTTATTTTCATATGGGATTAAAATTAAATAAAATATCATAAGCCAATTTGGTGTTAATAGAAATTATGAAACAAAAGTACTGAATGTTTTGAAAAATAGTGTTAATAAAACAAGAATAAAATAGCTTTTTTATTTAAAATGTATTTATTTATTTTTCAATATTGACAATAAGCATATTGTCACTCTCATTAAAAACCTGGTATGGAAGTCCATCCAGGTCATTCTGGAGTACTTCTATTGGTAATTCTATTGGAATTTTTGACACAATGTAAAAAAACAACTGTCAAATTATACCAGAAAGTAAAAAACAGCAAAAAGAAATGAGATATGAGGTTGTTTTACTGCTGTAACATACAACACACTACAAACAACATGAGGCAAACACAGCTCTCATACATCATAGGTGCAGACAGGAAGTGTCCTACGCTTAGCCCTGCATCACTTGACACTTTAATAATAGACATGGAGAACTGACCGGTCTTCCACTGTCTTCTGCCAGATCTTCTGCGGCCACAGCGAATGGTCAGCAGTTTTGGCAAAAGGCCTCTTAAAGACATACAGCCATCTTTGCCCATCTTAGACCAGCCTGAGGTGTGGAGGTCTGGCAAGACAAGGCAAGGCAAGGCAAGACAGTGGGAGGGTCTGAAACATGGAAAGGCTCCTACTTTCCAGCGTAGTAAGGAGACAAAGATCTAAGGAGGTGCCATAAGATGTTCTGTGTTTCATTTCAAATCCATAAATTCAACCCAATTCGGGTCAAATCCTTTAACTCATATTGTAAGAGTTCCTAAAGAGCAGCACTAGACGAACAGCCATACACACCAATATACTAGCCTAGCGCTCTTCAACTCCTGAATGCTTTATTACAGGTGCTGACAGGCTTGTCAATCTGACTGACGTTAACTACTGCACACCTGTCAATCCTTCCGAGTGCAATGGGCAGAGAGATAGGCCACCATGTGATCTGCTGGTGATTATGTCATAGGCAAGCAATGGGTCTAAGGTAGGGCCTGTGGTCAAGCTCAAATGGCTCTCTTTTCAGTGCAGGAATGAGAAGCGTACCACGGAAAAGGTAAGACAGCACAGTCATCGTCCATTCTGTCAGCTCCACTGACCATATAGGAGCACTTCATAGTTCTACAATCCCAGACTGTAGTCCTTCTGTTCCTTCTTTAATGGCCACAATGGACCCCACTGGATCACCACAGAGCAAGTGATGGACATGCCAGTGGTTTAACGAGTGGATAACAGCCCACAGCACGATGGTTTTAGTAACTTTTAGTGCCACATTCATACAGAGCTCAATTATTGACCGGCAGTCATGGTCATAGGTGTGGTCCTGGTCATAGGTGTTTGGCAATGGCTTCATACGCAACTCAGCCAATCAGATTTTGGAACCGGTAGTCAGTCCACTAGCCTAGTCACGTAGTAGGAAACCTATTTGAATTTCTGAATGCCTGCGTGGACTGACGTAAAGGAATATTGCTGCTCTTGCACTGAATCGCCTGTCAGCACGAACGGCTCATCGCTATCCTTTACATCAGCATGTGACAGTTGTGTCGTGAGCTATAAATGGCCTCCGGTGTGCGTTCAGGTGAGCCTGGACTCGCCACCGGCCAAAACTGCACCAGGAGTGGCGTGATTACTCGACAATGCAGAAATCATGTTGAATCATTGTTATGCTTTGCTTAATTCCTTCGATTCAACGCTGCACTGGTGTCTTTCCTGTTTTTCCTGGTCTACACAGTGCTGTACTATGAGGAAAAAAGCAACCTTGAATGACCACCATCATATAGACCTATTTTGCCGCTACTTCGATTTTTGGTTCTGCTCATTTCACTCAATCAGTTTCACTTAATTGCATGTAATGGCAAATGTAAACACACCCAGGGTGTATTGTGATCAGATTACGATCAGTTCCTCATAGCTGTAGTGCTGTGATCCATGAGGACCGGAGCCCATGGCCTAGGCCATGTGGGGCCTATACCATTTCTCATGTAATTATAGGAGAGGCGACCAAACCCAATTGTACATAGGATTAGGTGTTTTCTATAGTCACATATAGTTTTGTAAGCGAGGGAAGTCCACTGAATGCTGACTAACAGGAGAGAAGATACCCCACCACTGGTCCCAGAAGGTTTCATCCAATATTTGACAGCTTGTGATCATTGAAGTAAGCCAGCAGTAAGCTAACAGAAGTAAATCTACCTTTTTGTATGCTGTAGGATAATCCGCCACTGGTGTAAATAGTTCATTGTCCATTTTAAAAGCTTCTTCCAAGCTTTAACAGCTTGTAATACACTCTTAGTAACAGGTGAGGAACCATGCTTGACGTAGGCTTATATGCTATAGCGGATCAGGGACTGGCATAATGAAGCCCATCACTCCTTACTGCTGTGCAACACTCAATGTTCTTATTCCCAGGTAACAACAGCGACTGCTGTTGTACCATTGAGCCAACCCAACCACCGGCAGGGGAAACGCAGTACTACAAAACCGATATTTAACCAAGATACTGTTCAGGTGCTAAACAGCAAGTCTTACTTCAATGGACCAACCAAGAATTTCCACAAAGCTCCTTAATCCCGCTAAGCCTAAATGAATGTGTCCGACCAGCCAAGACATGTTTGGGTTCAAGAGATGGTCAAGAACATGAGCCACGGAAGCATGGGCCCTCAAAGCTTAGGGGTGAAATAGGAACTACTACCTGTGCGTCTGAAGATGAGGAGGATCGGACCTTCCTCCTGTACGAGAGTAAGTCCCAGAGCTTGCGCCACAGGAAGGAGGCCATCAGGCACACGCTGCTCACTAGCCAAATGTCCCGGCCTTTCAGGAAGTTCTCCATGCTTGTCCACTTTTCGGTGCCTTTCTCCATACCTTCTCTTCGTCCTCACTGATCCTAGTGTGGATCTAAGCTAAGGTAGAAGCTGATAGGCTCAGAGAAGAGGCCTGCGATGAATGACTGGTTGTAGCACTGGTTGCAGTAATGTGAGCCCCCCTCAATAAAAACATACAGGCCCTCAGAACAATCCAAACAATCGCCCTCCCACCGCTCCAATCGAGCCGTTCTCCCCACCCCCCACCCCCCTTCTCTACTGCCTACAGGGGACTAGAAGGACACATCTACTTGTCCCTATGATGAGCAGATAGCAGGTGTTGGAGTAAAGGGTGTCAGAAAACACCTCACGCTCCATGAACCCTTCTCACTTTGGTGCAGCCAAAAGGAGATAGCAGTAGGGTCTTCTTGGCTAAGGCAACTGGTGCTACTGACATGCATGCTGACATACAGCTAAATACAGTGCTCTTCAGACAGTTCTTCCAATGTGACATGTATTTATACTCTGAGCAGCACATTGTGGGTACAATTCTGGGACCTCCAGATATAAATGTAGTGGTTTATATTGGTGGTTTGCTTGAGCATGGCGCCCCAGGTTGGATAGGCAACGTTGTTGATGAAACAAACAGCACAAATAAACTAATAAATCAAGTAATAGCAGAAAGAATAGCAGGGGCAATGGAGTGAATCCTAGATACTCGCCATTATTGCCGTTATGTTCACAGGTTAACGTGAAATAGAGTTCCTACCAAGCTGTTCATGGAAAGGAACCTTAATATAAATTCCCAGGAACAGTGGATTCAGAACATATGCTCCAGTATAGAAATATCAAAGGGGAGGAGAGTATTGGGGAGTTGGGCTGGAATCGTATGGACCTTCAAACTTCCAACCTTCTAGAAGAAAGCGCTGTCTGATGGTACCCATGGAAATGTCTCGAGATATAACTTTATTGTTATCATGCTCACGATAGCCATCCTAAAGATTTCTTTGGTAATTCTGCAACTACTGTTAGCCTGGACCACACGTTGGCAGAATAGGGCGCAACTCCCCATCAAATGTAGAATCACCTAGACTTTCTATAGAGACACAAATGGGATAAACACTTCTTTAATATCCTTGATTTCAGAAAAACAATGAATGAGAAGTCCCAAAACTTTTGTCCTTATGATGTATCCAGATTAAATTCTAGTGCATGTTATCTGGCATATCTTAGGCATGGTCAGTCTTCTGGTGCATCTTCTAAAAAGTGTCTCAGTTCGGCTTAGTTCAAGTGGCATTTAGCGATGTTATGCTTTCTGACAAAGGGGAACGTTTTACCTTCCCAGTTATAAACCTAAATTACATTGATAAAGCCCAGTTGATCAATTTAGTGAGTTATTTGGATAATCAGACTTATGTCTAGATACAATAGCAATTTTGGTTAGTAACATTGAGGGAACATGAGGGAACTTTTTTTTTTCATTGCTGTAACATTTATTTAATTATTCTCTCAATTTTCACTTTGGGTTGGCATATTTCAAACACTAATGGAAGTTTATAAGGTAAACCTTTTTATTATCAGTGTAAATTTGGAAAATTCTATATGTAATATAAATGATCCAAATCCTAATTTTTAAATATGCTAAATATTACATATCAATATGATAGTTTAATTAAGTATCAGCTGTATCAATGTTTAACATTTTTAAATGCTATGTGTTAGTCTAACTGGGAATGTTGTGTGAGAAACATTCAAATAACGCTGTGATTTAAACCACTATTACTTCATGTCTTCACTTCATGTTTTCAGAACATTTCTGGCATATTATTTCTGTAAATCACATGCTAATCTTCCTGGAACCTTTTAAAAACAGTGCTGATCGTTCTTATAAAGTTCTCTGTTAGCTGAGTGCATGACTGAAAGTAGCGGCAGAGAAAATTCTTCTCACAGACTGAGGTTTCCAAACAACAGCTTGGTTTACTTGCTCACTAAGCTTCACCTTTGGATGTGGATGTTGACTCCCTCAGACCACACTGCAGCGAATCTGATAGCTTGGCATACTAGCCAGCAAACAGTAGCTCTCGGATTCCAATTTGCATGTCTTACATATACTGACGCTTAGCTAACCAATGACTTACCTGACTTCAATGTCACTGGCATAGCGCTACAGTTAGATCCCTTAATTAAATGATCTAGACACCTTAATACCCTTAGATCCTCTTTCTCACCAGCATTTGGCTTGAGACGTCTAACTGCGCATTTCAAGACATTCGTCCCCTCCACACCTGTTTACAGGCTGGCTTTGAATGGAGTGTTATTTATTTTTTAACTGTGGGAGTGTCATAAGATCCTCCATTACACCAAACTACTGTGGATATCAAGTGCAAACTGTTGACATAAGCTAGCTTATTGTGGCCTAAACTAAACACAGATCAGACACAGCAAAGCATGAAGACACCTACAGTGTCCAAGATGGACTATGGTAATGCTAAGCATGTGAGGGATGGGTGATGTCTTACTCTTAGCCATGAGCCAAGCATAACCCAGGACTAGAGCACACCCTGCCAGGGCCATGTGCTCTAACTGACTATATAAGCTACATGTATATACACTGCATGTCCAAATGTTTGTGGACACTCCTTCAAACGAATGCATTCAGCTATTTTAAGTTGCACCCATTGCTGACACAGATGTGTGAATGCACACACACGCTGCCAACAGAATAGGTAGCCTAATGCCAGGCGTGGGCTAGAGGATTGATTGAGTGCGTTGAGCTGTGTTCTCTGGAATGATGGATGGTGCTCCATCCAGTACGTTTGGGGACGAGTTGGGGAGTTGGGGATAAGGTAGGGTGGTGATCATCCAACATCATGACCTCACTAACGCTCTTGTCGCTGAATGCAATCAGATTCTTACAGCAATGCTTCTTCAAGATCTAGTGCCCTTTTTCTTGGACAGTAGAGACAGTTACCCCAACATAGATAAACTCTAATAGCCTTGATTTCAGAAGAAGCAACAAATGAGCAAGAGTCCCAATACTTTTGTCCATTTAGTGGACTGGCACAAATTCTGGGTTCATTCAAATCTCATCTATAGCTGTGTCTCAAAGTTGAGTCAAGAGAGACCTTGCTTGTACTGGTTTTGCATTGGCTTTTCTTTGGAGTCAGGTCTAGGAAGGTCTATTTTCAGCAGCGTCTGTCAATTTCTTAAATGCACTCATTTGAAAACATAGCGGCCAAAAGGATACTAGCTAGAAGAGCTAGTTTTGGTCCTTCCTAAACTGCCCTTCGATTTCTGGTGTTAACTCAGGGTTAACACTAAAATGTGCAGGGCAGCACCTGGACCAGGGCTGGGAACCACTGGTTCCAAAAAGTTCAGCGAAGGACCATTCATGGAAGTGTGAATATGAATGTGCAGAACCTTTTGACATTTACATTTACGGCATTTAGCAGACGCTCTTCTCCAGAGTGACTTGCAAAAGTGCTTTGCTATTTACCCAAGAAAAACCTCAGCTAGTTTAAATAGACTAATAATTCAAAGATCCTCTAAGTTTATACTCTACTAAACACAAGTCAGTAAGGAGACCACTCTGCTATTCACCCAAGTATTCTCAAAAGAGGTCAGACAGCGAGCGTTGGACTCTGCTGTTCGGACACCCAGGGGAAGCTCGTTCCACCACTTCGGTGCAGGACAGAAAAAAGTCTGGACGCTCATCTTCCGTGGATTTTGAGGGATGGCGGGTCGAGCCGAGTCGTACTTGAAGCTGGAAGGGCTCTTGGTGCGGATCGGCTTTTGACCATCGCCATCAAGTACTGAGGGGCTGGCTGGTCCAGGCTTGGCTTTGTAGGCCAGAGTCAGGGGTTTGAATCTGATGCAGGCAGCAGCTACAGGAAGCCAGTGAAGAGAGAACGCAGCAGAGGAGGAGCTGAACATGGCTGAATTTAGAAATGTTGAAGACGGCCCGTGCCGCTGCATTCTGGATAAGTTGCAGGGGCCTGATAATATAAAGCTGGTGTATTAATAAAGGACCACTGAGGGACCTTTACTGTTTTCAAAACCGCATGCAGGGGAGCAGTACGGGATGGGTTAGGTGGGATTTTAAAGGCCTGTGACTGACAAGGGCCCTCAACATGAATGAATCGAGTATTTAGGCAGAATTGTTAGAGTTTCAGGGCCCAGTGTAATATCTTTTCATGGGGCCCAAAACTCCTGGCAGCGCCTCTGATTGCGGGTAATTGAAGGATGATCGAAGGACATCAGACTTTTGAATGAGAGGTGCATTTCTCATCCCCATCCTACAAAGTGAGACAGCCTTCAGTGGCAACCTGTGTAAACTGAATGCATCTGGTGCACCCATGCACCTCCTAGTGGTGTGTTTAGGAACTGCCCCCAGACATGGCATTTAAGACTAGCATTAGTCTGGACCTCACTAATATCATGTAGGACCAGCTTTCTCTTATGGTGTATTCTTCAGGGTTTAAAATTAATTATCCTGGATTAAAATCTAGTGTTTCTCAATTCTCATTGGTCAAAGGTGCCACAGCTTCCACCCTGTGGACAAAGTGTCAACAGCACTACAGTCCACTAGATGGCAGCAATGTACCATTAAACAGCACTTCTGGGTGTCCTAATGTACCAAAGGCCTCAAGTCATACAAAACCTTCAGGACACATCCTAGCCTAGACCTGGATTGCTGTCCGAGAGCCCACAGGCATGACATTATAATACTTATTCCTCAGCTCAGATGGGGTTTTGGACCACATGACCTTTTGTGCAGGTTTCCAATCCAGTCTGGGCCTTATAGAATACTTGTTGTCCACTGTATGCTGTGATATACAACCATGTGTGTCTGCATGTACCTCCTGGGTGTCTCCACTCAGCTCGATGTGCTTGAGCTCCCAGAAGCAGCGCATGGTCTCCACTCTCTCCAGTTGACGGAAGAAGACCAGCCTGCCCAGCCTAATGTCGTCGGACCTCTGACGGGCTACCTTCAGTCTGGCCTGCTTGCGTGGAGGGGATGAGTCTGGAGCTCCAGTCTTCATCCCTGGGGACACTGTAGAACCAGGTCCTTCGTGGCTGGGCTTCTTATCAGAGCTGGAGTGGAACAGGGGGGAATATATTCAGGTAGACTGTTCGCTTTAAGCATTTAAGCATGTTGGGGTCACCGCAAAGTAAGAAGAATAGGCCTGTGGTTTTAGCTAGAGATGCACCGATCTCTGATATTAGGATCGGATATCAGCCCCAATATTAACAAAATTAGCTGGATCGGGTAGCAGATAATTAGGCCGATCCATGGGATGGGTTTGATGTTTTGGGTTGCTGCTTGTACGTTTGACCAAGTTACTGATTTTTTCTCAGGTTCAGCTGCTATATTTTATTAAAATGACTGTTTATGCTAAATATTTAAAAATACAAATGATACAAATAAAATAAAAATTAAAATACTGTTTGTGTGTTTGACGAAGTGAAGCTTTTCAGTTTTTATTTATATATATTGGATTTATTTTAATATTTTTTATATTTATAAAATATTCTATATTCTATATTTGATATGTTTGACTCCTTTTTTATTTAGAATTTGAATGCTGTGTCCTGCACAATTGTTTATTTTAGTGACAAATAAATAGCAATTAAGTACATTCATATCTATGTGTTAATATGTTTTTTTATATTTAGTTTTACAAAGTTAGTAAATTAATGTTTAAGTCAATCCTGATGCCTTAAGTCACTCCCACATGTTGAGGTATATGGTTCAAGCTGACTTTTATTAAGTTTATTAAATGTATTAAAATGTATATGCAGAATGCCTCATATGTCAGAGGTGATTATCAAATTTCAAGGTAGATAACTTATAGCATAATATGATTATTAAAACTATTATACTACTTTATTTTTGTTGTTTTTACAATTTTATTGTATCTAAAATATGAAAGGTTTTGGCTAGAACCAATACAAATACTTGTTTTACGTTGGAACCTCTTTAATCCCCCTTTCAGAAGCTAATTATCTTCTGTCAGCTGTGTTGTGTCAATTCTGACCACTGTTGACCTAAATTGATCTCTATGATGAATTCTCTAATTGTACTTTTTATTATATCCCTCTCACGGTTACTATTTGCTATACAGTATACGTGAAATAGTGAAATACTACTTAATAATCTATGTGGCTGTTAATTGCCATTTGATCATTTAAATACTTAATACCAATTAACTTAAAGCAGCAGTCCTTAAGATTTTTTTATATATATATATTTCAGTTAAAAGCAGTAGTCTTTGGGATAAGAAGGGGGAAAATAGTGCAATAAATGATATCAGCATGCTGCAGAACCGTCCCTGCACAGCCTAATATATTCATACCAGAGTGGTCTGGTAGGTTTCCGTGGGAGTTTTCCTGGCCATGTCACATCTTTACATACTTGCGTCATATGCACAGCCTGTAAAAGATGATCCAGCATGGTTTGCTGGTTACCTGACCAAACGCAACAACCTCATACAAACAGAACTGCTACTGCGAGAGCTTCTGCACCCATGTCAAACCAAAGACGCTGACTAAATGTAAACGTACAATGTTTAGATTCAACCTGCTCTGAAAGGAGGCTGCACCACAATGCACATTTTAAAAGGACACTTCCGCCATGCCCAGTGCTATTAAACATTCTCAACAGGGAGGTCCCCAAAAGTTACATACTGTCCCTTTAATACTGTAGCAGTTTTGTTGATGTACAGAGTGCAATATTTGATATACCAATAACAACCATTTAATTTAATTTTATTAAAGTTATTTGATGGACAATATAGACGTCTTATATGATTATACAAACACTTTTTGACAATTATAATAAATTAAATCATATTTTAAAAATAAAATATTGAGGCCTAAATATAATAAACACTGCAGTCTGTGTGTATTCATGGCCGGACTACATTTCCCATAATGCCTTACAGATACCAAGTTCACGACCTTAGAAAGCTTTTCCCCCCATGTGATTGTTTATATTAACTGTTTATACGTGACCAGAAACTGCGGAAAAAGTATTTAAATTGCGAAAAACACGCTTTTATTTATTAAAAAAAAATAATAAAAAACTATGTCCAAATAAACAAACTAACGCCTGACGTCGGAGTATCTGGCGCGAGCGGACGGGCAGCGATATGGCGGGGCTGAAGGAAGCAGACAGTGTGAAGTGTCCCGTGTGTGCGGGCGATTTCGAGCCCACCAGGATTAACGCCCACCTGGACGAGTGTCTGCTGAACCACCAGACAGAGAGCGGCGAGGAGCGGTTTAGTGAAAATGCGCCGCCGGCTAAGAAAGCCCGCGTTAACGGCGAGGCTGGAGGAGCAGGAGGGAAGGCTGAGCGGCTGTGTGCTGGTGCTGGTACTGGTACTGGTGCTGGTGCTGGTGGTGCTGGTGCTGGTGCTGGTACTGGTGGTACTGGTGCTGGTACTGGTGCTGGTGCTGGTACTGGTGGTGCTGGTGGTGCTGGTGCTGGTACTGGTGGTACTGGTGCTGGTACTGGTGGTGCTGGTGGTACTGGTACTGGTACTGGTACTGGTGGTACTGGTGCTGGTACTGGTACTGGTGCTGGTACTGGTACTGGTACTGGTGGTGCTGGTACTGGTGGAGTGTTTTCACTATTTCAGAACAAATCCAAAGACCCTAAATTGACTGAAAAGTGCGAGAAGGAGACCTCCTCCTCCTCCTCCTCCTCCTCCTCTTCCTCCTCTTCTTCACCATCGTCTTCCTCCACCTCCAGCACCAGTCCAGGCATGAAGTGGGAGTCCCTGCTGAACGTAAACAAGCCACTGGCCGAGAAGCTGAGGCCGAGCTCTCTAGAGGAATATTTTGGGCAAAATAAAGTTGTGGGAGAGCAAACCCTGCTGAGATCTCTGCTGCAGTCCCAGGAGATCCCATCTCTCATCTTCTGGGGACCTCCAGGATGTGGCAAGGTGTGGTTTTAAAGGGTCTAATAAGGCCTGTGTCTGGTTTATTATAGAGGAGTGTCCAGATCTAGACCCGCTTTGGTAAGGTATCTGATTTCAGGAGGTCTGAGCTGGTCGAAAACGGTGGACCGGCGTGGTCATACAGGGTCAGGCTGGCTAGCTGGTAAACCGGCTTGTGGACACTGGTTGGCTAGACAGCCTGACCCTGTGTGACTGTCTGCAGGTTGACCAGCTAATTCCTGCCGTCCTTGTAGGGTCTGGACCAACCTCGACCCTGACCAGATCATCCGAAAATGGATGGATGAGTCTCAGATCCAGCATCTTCTGCTGATACTGGCCCGACACCCACACCCACCCGTACCTATAGCCCATCTGACAGTCTGTCTTCCAGTTTGTCTTCGTCTTCCAGTTTGTCTTCGTCTTCCAGTTTGTCTTCGTCTTCCAGTTTGTCTTTGTCTTCCAGTGTATCTTTGTCTTCCAGTTTGTCTTCATCTTCCAGTTTGTCTTCGTCTTCCAGTTTGTCTTCATCTTCCAGTTTGTCTTCCAGTTTGTCTTCATCTTCCAGTTTGTCTTTGTCTTCCAGTGTATCTTTGTCTTCCAGTTTGTCTTCATCTTCCAGTTTGTCTTCGTCTTCCAGTTTGTCTTCGTCTTCCAGTTTGTCTTCGTCTTCCAGTTTGTCTTCCAGTTTGTCTTCATCTTCCAGTTTGTCTTTGTTTTCCAGTTTGTCTTTATCATTCAGTTTGTCTTTGTCTTCCAGTTTGTCTTTGTCTTCTAGTTTGTCTTTGTTTTCCAGTTTGTCTTTGTCTTTCAGTTTGTCTTTGTCTTCCAGTTGGTCATTGTCTTCCAGTTTGTCTTTGTCTTCCAGTTTGTCTTTGTTTTCCAGTTTGTCTTTGTCTTCCAGTTTGTCTTTGTCTTCCAGTTTGTCTTTGTCTTCCAGTTTGTCTTTGTCTTTCAGAGTGTCTTCCAGTTTGTCTTTGTCTTCCAGTTTGTCTTTGTCTTTCAGTTTGTCTTTTACTTTGCCTTTCAGTTTGTCTTTCACTTTGTCTTTCACTTTGTCTTTCGCTTTGTCTTCCAGTTTGTCTTTGTCTTCTGGTTTGTCTTCCAGTATGTCTTTGTCTTCCGGTTTCTCTTCCTCCATATAGGCGCTAAGTATGTGTGTATGTGTAGCAGTGGCCCACCCACTCAGTTTGTCTTTGTCCTCCAGTTTGTCCTCCAGTTTGTTTTTTAGTTTGTCCTTGTCTTCCAGTCCGTCTTCCAGTCTGTCTTCCTCCATATAGTCCCTAAATATGTGTGTATGTGTAGCAGTGGCCCACTCGCTCATGCAAGATTCCCGTTTTGTCCAACCCGTCTCCAATAAAGGGCCCGGCACAGATGCATCTCAGGCAGCCGGCGCTGACAGTCTGCAGCCTGAACCCTCTTCATCTGCTGTGGAATGTGTAACCCATCCTCATCGAGCATTGGCGTGGCAAACCGAGGGAGCTTGTGAAGGACCTTGGCGTTCTCCTCTGCCTGTGTTTCTGCGTGTCTGATGCTGTATTTAGGTCTCAGTGACCTCAATGCAGCCTCGTTATTGCTCGTTGTCTCGCAGAGGTGACTTATTTTATGGTAGCAATGACTGTAATACTTTCTGGCCGGGTGACCGTGAGCGTGCGATGTTTAGGATGGTGAGCTGTGTAATGCCTAAATATCTATAGGATTACAAATGCAATAATTATGAATACAATGCGAATGCAATATGTGGACAAAAGTATTTGGACACCTGCTTATTAATTGTTTTCTGTATTAATTGTGATCACCAACCCCACCTCATCATCTCCAACTCATCCCAAAACTATTGGATGGAGCATCATCCATCATTCCAGAGAACACAGTTAGTAGTTTCACTGCTCCATTATTCCCCTCTAGTCAGGAAAAGTCAGTGTTACGGTGGGAAAGCGATCAGTGTGTTATCAACAATCAAGACAGAAAGAAGACGAGGTTTATGGCGTTCCCTCATCTCGTATTTGTGTACACACTGGTGTCAGGTTATATTATGGATCTTTTATGAGACTCATCTCACTGACTTGCAGTAAACTTTATTATTAGCTGTACACCCATCAGCCAAAACATTAAGACCACGTGTGTAAAATGAGTAGATACCCCTCGTGCCACCAGAACAGCTTTGATCTATCGAGACAAAGACTCCACAAGGGACCTTGGGGTGCGCCCATTACCCTGTTGCTGGTTTACCGGTTGTCCTTTCTTGGAGCATTTTTAATAGGTACTGACCACTTCATACCAGGACACCCCACAAGACCTGCCTGATGTTTCGGAGATGTTCTGACCCAGACGTCTAGAACATCACAGCTTGGTTCTGGTCAAAGTGTCTCAGATTCTTATGCTTGCTCATTTGTCCTGTTGTTGACACCAACATCACCTTCGAGAGCTATCTGTTCACTTGCTGCCTAATGCACTAATATATCATCCCCTTGACCGGTGCCACTGGAACCAGATAATCATCGGTCAGTGATATTAATGCTATGGTTGGTTGATGTATTTAGAAGTGTTAATCAGGTTAAACCTCCACAAGATGTTCCTTCAGCCATCCACACTGTGCGACTGAGCGGTTAATTGGTGCGTTAGTTCTAGTTGTAAGGGCGTATTGTGGATTCTGTGTGCCCTTCTGCCCACCAGTACCCTAGGTCTGATTACCCCCATCATCGTCCTCTCCTTGGGTAGGCCATTTCCCCAGAAACAGCATTATTTATTTATTTAGGTGTGCATTGAATGCTAGACCTGAGAAATGCAGGCCAGTCTCATCCATTTGATTGTATACTGTGTAATGCTGGGTTGTTTGGCTGTTTGTTTGCAGACGACCCTGGCCCACATCATTGCCAGCTCCAGTAAAAAGAAGGGTTCAGCACGCTTCGTGACTCTCTCTGCCACCAGCGCTTCCACCAACGATGTGCGAGAGGTCATTAAACAGGCTCAGAACGAGCTTCGCCTCTGCAAGAGGAAAACCATCCTTTTCATTGACGAGATACACCGCTTTAATAAGTCTCAGCAGGTCAGTCGCAACTTTCAGTTGCTTATTTGCAAAAACACTTGCACGCTGTACTGTTGAGGGATGGCAGGGATTTTCACAAAGCTTCTCAATGTAAGAGTCACGATCCAGGATCAGATCTTTGTTTAGTTTGGTATGAAAGTCATTTTTAAATGTAAAAATATTATTATTTAATGAAACTTATTAAAAAAGCTTCACTGTTTGTAGTATTTCACACAGTATGTTGCTGTGTAATTGTAATGCTGTATTTAGTCCATATCATACAGCCTTAGGCAGAATATTAGAATACTGAACTCCACACCCTTTCAATTCCTAGATTAACAGTGAGATCCCTTTGAGAGTAATTTATCTGTGTAAATAACTCTGGATGAATGGACCAATAGAAATGCTCTAAATTACCAGGAATAAACTTCTTATTTCACATTGATTTCAGTTCTCAACTAAGTGTTGCTTTGTCCTGTGAAGCCAAAATTTGGAGTTTCGGCTGTATAGGTTAGAAGTGTGGCTCTAGTTACTAGGCTAACTACTCTAGCTAGTGATGTCTAGACCATTTCATCCATTCAGAGGGTTCTTCAAGGGTACTGTAGAAGTCTGAAAGCACCTTTTGAATGCTTAAATTCTTCTCTGTCAGTGGGATATAAAGTCACCAACTGAGGAGAACAAATCTCATGCTTAGAGTCTGAGCACATTCACGAGCTGTTCTTCTCCAGGGCAACTCACAAAAGAGCTTCACTGTTTACTCAGAAAATAAGCTTAGCTAGTTTGTAAAGACTAGGATCCAAAAATACCTCAGATTAGATACTATTAAATACAGATGTCAAAATAGAGACCACGATACTCCACGTACTCTACACTCTGCCTGAGCACTCTCGGAAGAGGAGGGTCTTCAGTCTGGGTTTGAGGACAGTGAGCGTTGGACTCTGCTGTTCGGACACCCAGGGGAAGTTCGTTCCACCACTTCGGTGCAGGACAAAGAAAAGTCTGGACGCTCATCTTCCGTGTATCTTAAAGGATGGCGGGTCGAGCCGAGCCGAGCCGTACTTGAAGCTGGAAGGACTCTTGGTGCAGATCAGAGTTTGACCATTGCCATCAAGTACGGAGGTGCTGGCTGGTCCAGTCTTGGCTTCATAGGCCAGCATCAAGGTTTTGAATCTGATGCAGGAAGCCAGTGAAGAGAGAACGCAGCAGAGGAGGAGAAGGAGCTGAACATGGCTGAACCTAGAAACGTTGAAGATGACCCGTGCTGCTGCATTCTGGATAAATTGCAGGGATCTGATGGTGCACAAAGGGAGACCAGCCAGAAGAGAGCTGCAGTAATCAAGTCTTGAAGTGACGAGAGACTGAACGAGCACCTGGGTGGCTTTTCTAGAGAGGAAGGGTCGAATTCTCTAGATGTTGAAAAGGTGAAATCTGCATGGCCGAGTCACAGACTAGCATTAGCTCATCTGAAGGGGCAGCCTCCATTACACCAATACTTTCTTCCCTGCTCTAAACCATTAAACTCCTGCAAATACGTACATATTTAACATCTAAAAATGTAAAGTTGTTCGTATGGATCTACAAAAGCCCACCTAATTACAGCCCAATGCCTATAATTATATATTGATCCCAACAAATGTTCATAATGAAGTGACACTGGCAGTAGATGAGGATTAGCAGCCCACCGTACTGTCATTTTCATAAGTGATATATCGCAGGCTTGCTTTAAACCTGAGATGGAAGAAGGCATGGCATTTGAATAGGAACTGGCATGCAGTGAGAGACCCCCAGGGGGGACCGGTGGACACGGTGCATGTCTCCAGCTTTAACTACAGCGACTACAGCTCTGCTCAAAATACGCTCTGGGCTTTGGATGCCTTAAACAAACAAGAGACAAGGGGACTCCCCCCCCCCCCCCCCCCCTTCCTTGCTCATCCTGTTGGGTTTGCATTGTAAGTCTAAATACAGATCCCGTTCTACGAGACAATGGAGAGCTTATACCGCTCGCGTTGTTGTCGGAACAGACAAAGCCTCGCTGTGGTGATAAACTCCAAAATAGCTCTATTAAGACGTCAAAGATGGAAAGAATTTCAGACGCTAAATCGTGCTCGAGTGCCCGTCAGTAAGCAGTGAGGAGGAGATGAACACTGAGAGTCAGTGAATACAGAAGGCTAGGTCTGCAGAGGTACTGTCCGTATAGGCATACAAAAGTTTGTGGACACCCCATTCTAATGAATGAATTGAGCTACTTTAAGTTGCACCCATTGCTGACACAGATGTACAAATGCACACACTCAGCTTGTCTAGTCCCTGTAGAGAAGAAGTACTGCCAATAGAATAGGACTCTCTGGAGCAGATCAACAAACATGAACCTGTTGGTACCATGCTGCCCAATGCCAGGCGTGGGCTAGAGGGGTGTAAAGCCCCCCAGCATTGAGCTGTGGAGCAGTGGAAGAACTGTGTTCTCTGGAGTGATGGATGGTTGGTGCTCCATCTAATACTTTTGGGTTGGGAATGAGGTGGGGTGGTGATTATCCAACATCCTGAACTCAGTAATGTTTCTGTCGCTGAATGCAATCAAATCCTCACAGCAAGAAGGAACAAGGATTGAACAGGTGTCTTAGTAGTTTTGGTCGTATAGTGTAGATATTCCACTGGCAGAGAGAAGTGTGTGTAATGTGAGTAGCTGTTTAGACTGATTATATCTGCAAAAATATCAGATATGCGATATGTGGGAGCACGTCCTGATAATTGGACAGTTTTCACTCCTGACGTGAGTTTGGAAATTACTTTGGAAATTTGCTTTCTTGCTTGCTACTATTTTGGCTAGTAAAATGAACAATAGTACTTAAATAGTGCTAGAAAGCTTTAGAAAACATTAAATAAGCTAAATCTTATTTAAAATATTATATAAAAACTTTTGAAAAGCCAAATGTTTGAACTAGGGCTAAACAATAGGGTGGAAAATAGGCTGATGTTTTATCGTATATATAATATACGTTTTATTACAAACTTATGCGTGGATCAAGTGCAGCATAGTTTCAGTAAAAATTACAACACTGAGTATTGGAGACTATTTGAGTTGCAGTTTTTAAAAACCTGTCGCTACTTATTGTGATACCACAGGTATCACAATAAATAATTAATATTGTGTGTTGTCAAAATGTCCATAAATATTGTGATAGATTAGTTTTACCACATCGCCCACCCCTACTGGCAAATATCAGCAATTTGAGCATCACCATCGCAATGTGTGCATGCACAATAGTCCCTCATGCCACTTAATATCAGCATTTTCCTTAATATTATTTATATTATATATTTTGTACATATACAGTGTTCCCAATACCATTTATTTTACTTGAATGTTAGATACACTGAGTGCTTTATTAATATCATGACATGTTGGGTCATTGACGTCTGGTGAAAATTCCTGCATTTTTTAATATTATATGATAATATTAATAATATTCCATATCAAAATATATTAAATAATATCACTGCTGTATTTATTGCAATTTTGTTTTTGTTGTGTTTTTTTCAGTATCATGCAGCCCTAGTTTGAACTCTGTAAAGTGTTTACATTTGAAATGTGTTATAATAGTGTTATAATAATTGTATTTTTGATGTAGGAAGCTTTACTCCCCATACCGCAATTATGCTAACTTTCCTTCGCGTGTACATATTACTTTCCAATTCTGGGTTTAATACTACTCATGGTTGCTCCACCATTATCCGTGACATTTGAAACTTTAGAGAAACTTAACATAAGCTTTTTAAATTATTATTATTTATTTTATTTTTTTAACATTTTAAGTAAAGTTTTAGTAAATCTTCCAACTTGTAGCCTAAATAAAAATATTTTTGGAAAACATTACTGTTAACCTGTTAACGTTTTCTGCCGATTATTTCTCTGTGACTATGTGAAATAATACTTTACAGTGCAGATAGAAAATGGGCAAAATTTTATAATTCATATTTAACAAAAAACGCATAGCATCGTGGAATTTGTCCTTTAAGCTCTTCAGATACAGCCTTAATAAAGCATCTTCATTACTGATATTATCTATATTATTATTATTATTTTTAACCCACAACATCTTTAATTCAAGCAGACACTTTTAACAGTAGTTTATAGATATACAGTACTAATGACCATACTTTTCACCATAGCCCTTGCTTTCTCTGTAAGTACAGTGCGAACTCAATTACATACAAAGTTCTTATTGAATTTTTGTTATTGTTGCTTTATCTCTAAGTACAGTATTTTATTTATATAGTATTTAGACTACAGCATTTGTGAGATTTCTTATTACAGAACTAATTGCATTTGTTTTTAAGAATATATATATATCAAACATGATGCCAGTTGCCCAGACTTCCTCTTGACTACTCACCCTTGATATTTGGCCACCTTGGGGATGCCCAGGACCTTTTTCTCTTTGCCTCCCATGTTTCTGACTCTGTCTCTTCCTCTCTTGATCTCGTCACTTCCTGTCTGTGTCTTCAGGACACGTTTCTGCCTCACGTGGAGTGTGGCACGATCACGCTTCTCGGGGCCACCACGGAGAACCCCTCGTTCCAGGTGAACAGCGCCTTGCTGAGCCGCTGCAGAGTGCTGGTGCTGGAGAAGCTGTCTGTAACAGCAATGGGCTCGATCCTGCGCCGGGCTGTGGATTCACTGGGGTTGCACGTCCTGCCGGACGATGCTTCAGAGCGAAAGCGTTTAATTTCTGCAGAGCGATGCTCAGAGTAAGTGTGTGTGTGTGTGTGTGTGTAAGTGTGTGAAATGCGCCCTTGTTATCACAGAGCGCGTGGAATTCCAGCCGGCCCGCGAGGCACCCGGAAACCAGCCTGTGACTTGTGATTGGATAAAAAGGGATTTAAGCCACACCCATAATCCCTCCCATCTGGCTAGCGAAGGTGAGTGTCTGTGTATGGTGTGTGGAGAGGGACAGCTGTTAGCTGCTGGCAGGCACATGCAAGTGTCTCAGGTTTAAGGGTCTGCCGGTTCTGTGCTCCCCCTCCTCACGGTAAACACGATGCTGTTTGGAGCTGGTGTTGAGTGACCGAGAGCCGAATCTGGAGCTTTGCGGTTTATGAGAATGGCCCCCAGAGACACATACACCAATCGTCAAAGAATCGTAAAGGTGTCTGATTACACATGCATCGCTGTGTTGATGCATGGGTTCTGTATGGGCAGCTTTAATGGCGTAACACATGCAGTAGAACAGAAGACCTTGCTGATATGGGGGTGGAAGAGTGTAGTTTCAGTATGCTGGTGAATAACCAAGAGGTTCTACCAGGTTGTTCTCAAGTATTACAGTACCCAGTTCAGTTCAACTCTGCGGAGAACTTCCCTTGAAACAGCCTGACCAGTCGAACCTCAGTGTATGAACAGTCTTTATAATTAAATTGTAACAATTTTAAATGCATTAAAAACAATGTTATTATACTGATTCTGAAATCTGATTGGCTGAGGGATGTTCTCAGCTGTCGTAAAATATTCGAATACACAAACATGACTGCAGTGGTGGCAGCGGTTAGAGCTCCGGGCTATTGATGACAGGGTGGTGGGTTCGATACCCAGGCTCGGCAAGCTGCCACTGTTGGGCCCTTGAGCAAGGCCCTTCACCCTCTCTGCTCCCCGGACACTGGAGTTGGCTGCCCACCGCTCTGGGTTTACTACTGCAGAGGACACATTTCGCTGTACATAATATAGTGACAAATGCGTGAACCTTTACCTTTTAAAAAGCATTATTATTTATGGTTATCAATTATTTTTATTATTATTATTATTATTATTATTATTATTATTGTCCCCCATTTCTTTATTTAGATGTTTTTAATTGGGTAAAATAATTTGTTTTATTGTTAATAATACTATTGTTATTGAATTATTACTGTTTAGCAGCCTAATTAAAAAAGAAATGCAAATAACTAATAATAACATGGCATTTGCAAAAGTAACAGCACTTTTTTATTTCTGTTTATTTTTTTAAATGTTATAAATAAGTAAGAATTGTGTCTAAAATCTGCAAAAAAGGCTATATTTGAGGGGTTTTTTTCCTGTGGAGGATTGATCCATCCTATATGTGCTGCTTTAAACGCTTTGTCTTGCTGTGGATGCAGTCATGCATATTTAAAGAAACAACTCAAAGCCTAACAGGGATGGTGGTGGGGTTTAGTTTTTATGAGTAAGCTTTTATGGGGTGTAATGTTCGGGAATGGTATGCTTGGAGGAAATCCATTGTGATCTTGGTCTTAATGAAACTAGCAGTGAGTCACCTTGTTGGCACACAAAGCCCTTTCCATTGTCTGTCCCACAAGACAGGTGCAGTGCGCCCCACTAGAATCGTAACTACCCACGCTGAATCTTCGCCTCGCTTTCTTAGAAGTTTCTAAGAATAAGAAAGTATTTTGCCGCCGCCCCCCCCCCCCCCTCCCACAGCGTTATCACCCTGTACAGAAATCTTTCAATGCATGCAAACATGTGGAAATGTCCTTAAGTCTGTAATACTACTGCTAGTACTGCTAGTACTACTGTGTCAGTATGAGACAGATGGGTCGATTGCTAGATGGATGGATGTGTAGGTGGATAGATTAATTGATGAAGAGAAAGAGATGATGGATGGATGCATAGATGGATAGGTAAAATGCTTAGATGGATGAGTTCATAGTTGGGTATTGATTGATGGATTAATATATGGAGTGGTGGATGGATGGATACATGGATGGATGGATACATATTTGGGGATAGATAGATGGATAGATAGATGGATATATTGGGAGAGATATAGATGATATATTGATAAGATGCCTAGATGGTGGAAACAAAGTTGGGGATGGATAACGGAGAGATAAAATGCCTAGATTAATGGGTACAGAGTTGGGGATAGATTGATGGACAGATAGATGGATAGATGGAGAGGTGGATGGAAGTTGATATATTGGGAGAGAGATAGATGATGGGTGGATGGATTAATAGTTTGGATAGATGGATGGATTGATACAGAGAGATGCATGGTTTGATGGATTCATGGATGAATGTGTAGTGAGAGATAGATGATGGATGAATGGATAAGATGCTTAGAACAATGGATACAAAGTTGGGGATAAATGGATGGAGGAATAGATGGAGAGGTGGAGGAATAAGTTGATATATTGGAAGAATAGAATAGAGATAAATGACGTATGTGAGGAGAGATGGATGGATACATAGTTGGGATAAATGGATGGAAGAATAGATGGACAGATGGATTGATAAGAAGAGAAGGATGGGTGGATGGTTTCATCGATGATGAATATGATGCCTAAATGGATGCATACAAAGTTGGGGGTCAATAGATGAATGAATGCATGGAAGGAAGGATAGGAGAGAGGTAAATGCCTAGATGTGGAATAGATAGATAGATGGATGTATACATAGTTGGGGAGATGTCCACAAGGAGTGTCCACAAACATTTGGACACATAGTGTATGCAATATCACCGGCAACAAATAAGAAACAGGGCAATCAAACATTTTCCACTTGACCTGGTGAAACTTGACCCAGCTTAGCTGCCAAACCGTGTTCCCTATCAGGTTTAAGAGAACTACATTTCACCCTCGTTTGTCAGAAGAGTGTCATTAACAATGTCCCAGCGGCTTCAGGAATGTTGGCAGGTTGTCTGTGCCAATTGGGACAGCCAAGCTCTTTTTTTTTTTTTTTTGCCTGTCCTCCCTGCCACATTTTATCACCCCTTCTGTTTACTGGCCAAAAGTAATCGGTTCAGTTAAAAGCTTGGGTTTGGGTTTTACAAGGTGTCGCCTGGTGCCTCTGCTGTTTCTCCGCCATGCTTCACGTTTGTTGGGCAGCGGGTGTTTAAATCCTGCTGCTGTTAATTGTTCACTCTAGGCTCTCTAACGTAGTGTGAAGTCACAGGAATGGTGTGATGAGTGCAGACACTGACAGGCTGGACTCTTCCTGTGATAGATGAAGGCTGTTTTGCTCCAGGTTCAAACAAATTCATGAAACCAATGCTGTGATGCGTTCCTGCCAGCTAGGGCTTCGTTTACAAGCTGGTGATTTACGAACTGGATCACCTTGTAAATATTTATGGTTTCGATTTAAGACGGATTCGTATGCCTGTATCATGCAACCTGCACAATGTGGAAGTGTCTAGGTTGATGCTGGTGTAAGGTCGACGGTGACTTGGTCGACTTCCCTGCTGCTGCTCGCTTCCCAGACTGACTCCACTGTCATGGAGCCACCTGCAAGTGCCTTCACCATCCAAACAAGCCTCAAAAAGCCCCCAGTGACCTGATCCTTGCATAGACTCTTACTAAAGCCATTATTATGAGGATAACTGTTAGCAGTGCAGAGCGCTAAACACTCGTCAACTGTTTGTGACCCATGTTACAAAATATATTTGTCAGCTGGTATCTGCTCTGCATCACTTTGCATCAATCTTAAAGCCCCTTGGATCTTTCTATTGAAGCTAATCTGGCTCCTCAGGGCCCCCAAGGTACAACGTATCTCTTATGAATACCTTCCCAAAGTCTAATAAATGTCTGCACTTGTCTGTACTTCACCAGTATTGTTCTTCTCTCCGTGTGAGATGGGCGGCCCAAAAAGTGGGTCAGAATTACAACAGCATACTCTCGACCAATCACAAGGCTAACCTAGCACCACCCTCTCTTCTAGTCTCCAAGAGCTAAAGCTGAACCTGGCGAGTTAACGCTTAAGCTGGTGAAGTGTCCCGCATGCCCCGCCATCCCTTACGTCCACCGCCCTCACCTCTCTGCATCACCACAAAATTTAGCGGCTGGATGCAGGAAGGGGCGGGAGGTCCCAACACAGCACCGTAGCCGGGAAGATCCGAAGGTGGGGTGGTGATCATCCAACATCCTGACCTCTCTTGGCGCTGAACGCAGTCAATCATCACAGCAATGCTCCTCCAAAATCTAGTAGAAAGCCTTCTTCTCCTGGACAGTAGAGACAGTTACTCCAACAAACGCAGAATCAACTGTTTTAATACTCTTGATTTTGGAAGAAACAGTGAACAAGCAGGTGTCCCAATACTTTCGTCCGTATAGTGTGTATAAGTTCAATTTGAGTCTCAGGTGCGAGTCAGAGTTAAGTTTCGATTTTCCTGTTGCGAGATCAAGTCACGTATTGAGTCTCTGGGGGCTTAGTCTAGTCTCGGGTAGCTTGGTGTGAGTTCTCTGGGTCCAAGTCTGTCCTGCCATGTACAATGAACCGCCTGAACGCTTATTTTAACCAAAAGAGAACTGCAGAACTGTTCATTGTGTCTCCAGTCCCAATGTTCTGGTTTATCCATTAGTCTCAATCTGTCCGTCCAAGGTACTTCTAGGCCGAAGCTCTGATTAGTGTAGAGTTCTGGATTCACTTCGTCAGCTAATTATCAAGACTACCATCAATCGAATTAAGAGTGTTAACACACAGAAAACTAATCCACAGAGCAGTGGCCCGGAAGAACCCAATTTGCCTTATTTAAATTTAGTTCTGACCCACTTAGAGCCCAGTCTGGATCTCCTGCTTGCTGGTATCACAAGCTTAGCTGGCCAGCTGGTCACTAGACACTCTTACGGTCTTCTCACGACCAACTGACCCCACAATAACACTATCCTCCAGACCGGTGCCAAAGAATCCAGCACAACCCCAGGGCTTCATTTCAGGAGAAATTCGCTGAGCACCTAGAGTTGTTTTTGGTGGAGGATGGACATGTCATTTATCTTGTCTGTGTCTATGGGCCAGAGACACCTGATAGCAGTCCGCTAACCCTAAATCTTGTTCACAGTTGTCGGGCGACGTTGGTACAATTCCCTGCATGTGCTTTACTAGTGTTGTGTGGGTCAAAGGGTGAAAATGCTGGAAATGCTAGTAAGACGCTGGGCATAGTAAGGTATGAAGGAATTGACTCAGTAAAGAGCAGGTAAAAAAAAATATGCTCAGGTCATTTAAACTACTGAAACCAAAACCAAATTTCTCTGAATTTTTCTTTTTTTGAAATTTGTGAAATTTGAAGTTTGATGTAGAGTGTAAATATTGTTACAAACTAAAAACGTTAGATGATATATAGAAACCAGGCCTGGTGATGTAAGCTAATAGGGACAATAATTGATGGGGGATCAGCAACCTGTTGGGGAAAGTGAACTGATAGATCCCTCATTCAGTTATGTGTAATATTTACATGTTTAATAATCTGCATGATTATAATACAGTATACTCTAATAAAGTGCAAATTAGCACACACAGCCTGTCTAGTCCCTGTAGAGAAGAACTGCCAATAGAATAGGACCCTCTAGAGCAAATAAACATGAACTCATTGGCACCATGCCTCCTAATGCCAGGCGTGGGCTAGAGGGGTATAACGCCCCCAGCATTGAGCTGTGGAACAGTGGAAGATCTGCGTTCTCCAGAATGATGGTTGGTGGTGCTCCATTTAATACTTTTGGGATGAGTTGGGGATGAAGAGGTGGGGTGTTGATCGTCCGACATCCTGACCTCACGCTCTTGTCGCTGAATGCAATCAAATCATCACAGAAATGTACCTTCAAAATCTAGTAGAAAGTCTTCTTCTCCTGGACAGTAGAGACAGTTACTCCAACAAAGGCAGGACCAACTGTTTTAATAATTTCTGGAGAAATGGTGAACGAACAGGTGTCTCAATACTTTTGTCCAATAACATACACAAGTTCAATTTGATTCTCAGATGCAAGTCATAGTTAAGTCTTGAGTTTCCTGCTGCGAGATCGAATCATGTCATGAGTCTCTAGGTCCAAGTTTAAGTCTAGTCTCAAGTCTCTTTGTTCGAGTCTAGGCGTTACTGTGTGTACGAGTCTAATGTGGAGTCTCTGGGCATAAGCTTGGGTTCTTGAGTCTCTTCATGCAAGTTTGAGTGTAATGTCAAGTGTCTCAAGTCTTTGGGCGTGTGTTCGAGTCTAATCTTGAGTCTCTGGGTGACAGTTAGAGTCTAGTATTACATTTACATTTAATGCATTTAGCAGACGCTCTTCTCCAGAGCGACTTACAAAAGTGCTTCACTGTTTATTCAAGAAAAACCTCAGCTAGTTTAAATAGACTAATAATTCAAAGATCCTCTAAGTTTAGACTCTACTAAACACAAGTCAGTAAGAGACCATAATACTCTACTCTTCACCCAAGTACTCTCAGAAGAGGAGGGTCTTCAGTCTGGGTTTGAAGACAGTGAGCGTTGGACTCTGCTGTTCGGACACCCAGGGGAAGTTCGTTCCACCACTTCGGTGCAGGACAGAAAAAAGTCTGGACACTTGTCTTCCGTGGATTTTGAGGGATGGCGGGTCGAGCCGAGCCGTACTTGAAGCTGGAAGGACTCTTGGTGCAGATCGGCTTTTGACCATCGCCATCAAGTACGGAGGGGCTGGCTAGTCCAGTCTTTGCTTTGTAGACCAGGGTCAGGGGTTTGAATCCGATGAGGTCAGCAGTTACAGGAAGCCAGTGAAGAGAGAACGCAGCAGAGTAACATGACTGAACTTAGAAAGTTTTGAAAGTATTGAGTCTCTGGATAAGAGTCAGAGTCTGAGTCATGAATCATGAGTCTCTCAGTGTGAATCTTAATGTAGTCCTGAGTATCTGGATGCAAGTCTGAGTCTAGTCTCAAGTCTCTGGGGTGCAAGTCTAGTCTTGAGTATTTCAGTGTGAATCCAAATCGAGTCTTGGGGCTCTGGTTAGGAGTCTTGAATCTTTCGGTGCAAGTTTGACTCGGATCTGGGGTCTTTGAGTCCGAGTCCAATGTGATGCTTTGTGATCCAGGTAAAAGATCCAGATAACAGGATACAGGTGATTAACGTCATGTCGTGTGAGCAGCACAGCGATTCTGAAGGTTTGACTGTAGTGTCCACTTGGCATTAGCACTAAAAGAGAGGCTGATAAATGGCCATGCCATGGAAGAAGGTTATCATGCTCTACAGGTGTTTGTATCTCACCATGGCAGTAGAGACAGGAGGGTGTACACAAGTATTACTGTCTTAGCTTTGCATTCGTTGACTAAACTACTGTTTACTTTTAAAGGCTCATATATCAAAACCAAATTTCTCTGAAATATATTTGTGAAATTTGAAGTTTGATGTAGATTGTAAATATTATTACAAACTAAAAACGTTAGACGATATATAGAAACCAGGCCTGGTGATGTGAGCTAATATGGACGATAATCGATGGGGGATCAGCAACATGTTGGGGAAAGTGAACTGATAGATCCCTCATTCAGTTATGTGTTATATTTACATATTTAATAATCTGCATGATTATAATACAGTATACTCTAATAAAGTGCAAATTAGCACACACAGCCTGTCTAGTCCCTGTAGAGAAGTACTGCCAATAGAATAGGACTCTCTAGAGCAAATAAACATGAACTCATTGGCACCATGCCTCCTAATGCCAGGCGTGGGCTAGAGGGGTATAACGCCCCCAGTATTGAGCTGTGGAACAGTGGAAGATCTGCGTTCTCCAGAATGATGGTTGGTGGTGCTCCATTTAATACTTTTGGGATGAGTTGGGGATGAAGAGGTGGGGTGTTGATTGTCCGATATCCTGACCTCACGCTCTTGTCGCTGAATGCAATCAAATCATCACAGAAATGTACCTTCAAAATCTAGTAGAAAGTCTTCTTCTCCTGGACAGTAGAGACAGTTACTCCAACAAAGGCAGGATAAGACACAAATATTACTGTCTTAGCTTTGCACTCGTTGACTCACACGCTCTGTGTTTTTCATTGTACAGCTTTATCTGTGCTCTGCTCGCAGTCTCGGCATGCTTGACCTTTGAGGGCCTTTGTTTATTACTAGGAAGAGCATTGCAGCAGTGGCTCATAAAGCTCTTATAAGAGCGGCATTTATATGGAGCCTCCGTTTTAGCTTTACTGTAGTGCCGGGTGTCAATCTGTCAGAAACTGAGGGTTCTAGTTCAAGGTCGGTTGTTTTTTTTGGGGTTTTTTTTGGCCTTGAACTTGCCTACCCGAGACTTCGGATACCTTCTTAATCTGTCCTGAAAACGTTCTGTCCTATTAATCCCGGCTCAGCTGACAGGTGAAGGGTTGTGTCTGGTATGTTCCGCTGCTCTGCCTTCTCCATTTAGGGGGTAATACGAGTGAAAAGGAAGCTGTTTATCTGTCGTCTGACACGGCCTACGTGAAAAGTGCAGGGGCCTGGTTGGCAGGCAGTGGTGTGTTTTAGGGGGTAAGCAGGTGATGAAGCGCTAGCCACCTCTAACATAGCTTGTCGGTGTGGGGAGGGGTTTTCACTGCTGCCTTAGCGAAATTGAAGAGCTGAGTGTTCAAAGCGGAGCGACCACTTTAGATGGGTCTCGGGAGGGGTGGGTGTGGGGGGGTGCATTAAATAAGGGAGATGACTATAAGGCTGCTTTCCGTTTAGCAGGGTTAGAGCTTTGACTACTTAATGAGACCAACGTCAAGACAAGTTCACTGTTCATTGAGCTTTACTGCCTTCATATTTCACATTCCAACAGTCTCAGCCCACAGTTAGAGTCTGTTTTGCTTGTGGGAAACCTGATGAGGATGCCACTGAGCATGAGAAATGCCTAGTGTTTTAGGTTTTTGGCGCCCTCTATAGGCGCAGCATTCTGTCTTCTGTTAACTTGGCCTTCGGCTGTGTTCAGACTGCAGGAAAAATGTATTTGATTCTCACATCAGATCTGATGAGATGACTGTCCGCACTGTTATTTGCAAGTGATCAGATCGGATTTGCTGTATGTGCTAACAAGCTGCTTTCGTACGCAGAAGCTGTAATGACGGAGGTCGCTCTGGATTTTGACTGGATTTGACTGGCTTTGAAATTCAGCTTGAGCGTCCAGAGCATCCAGACTGAGACACACAGACTGTACAGATCCGATTGTAATCACATTTAAACCACCTCCAAATGTAGCATGGATCTGATTTGCAAAAATCAAATTTCATGTGGTTTTTAGGTGTCCAGACTATCAACAATCAATCTGGATCTAGATTGACTTGCTTAAAAGATGCTTAAAAGCAGATTCAGGCTGGCAGTCTGGGCATGGCCTCTTACTGTTATAATACAAAAGTAATAAATGTAATAATAGTAAGTAATAATACAAAAAAGGTATTAAACATTTTTTTAAAAAACATTTATTTTTTTAATTATGTTGCACAGTTAAAGACGACAAGTGTATAATACGTAATTAATACATAAATAAATAAATAAATCATATTTTAAAGAGAAAAGATTTATAAAATACAATAAAAGAGAAAATCACAGATGGTAATACAGGACGGAACAAGAGCAGGGAAATTTCATTTATTTATTTAATGTATAATTGTTTTATATAGATAATGATTATTATATTATATTATGTATTTATTTATTTTAATAAATTAAATTTAATTTTATTAAATTATTTTTCTTTTCTTAAATGCTTCCTGTTCTTATTCAGTCTTGTCTTACCATCTGTGGTTTTCTCTTTTATTACATTTTTCTAAATGAAAAATATATATTCTGCAACACTGGATGTCATCTTTGAACGTGCAGCATGAATAAAATTAAAAAAGTGCTTAAAAACAACAACAGAAAAAAGTTTCATACCTTTTTCATATCAGTAAGAATCTTTAAAGCTACATTCAGCCCAAATCCTCTCACTTGATCTTTGATAATCTGAACAGTGTGAATATTTTGGGGCATGTAAAATTGGCTGTAAAGAATTCAGAATAAAAAAACACCTAAAAGTCTTTCCTCATTAACTGCCTCGTAACCTGATGTGAGAATTTCCATATTTCCATCATCTGCAGGTCACAGGTGTGTGTCGAGCAGAAGGCCCTGGACACCATCGCTCACCTGTGTGACGGAGACGCTCGGGCAGGACTCAACGGGCTGCAGCTGGCCGTGCAGGCATGTGTGGCCAAGGCCCGCAGTGCAAACATACACCCCCCTCAACACATCCTGGTCCAAGAGGAGCACATCAAGGAGGGCCTGCAGAGATCACATATCCTCTACGACAAAGCGGGCAAGTACAGAATGTACTTCAGCTTCTGTTACTGAATATTATTGAGAGAAGTGTGGTCCTAGGGATTGCTATGCTTCAGGAGCTTTCCTTTTAAGGATTAAGTGCAGCATTATGGGTAATCAGATAGATAGATAGATGATAATAGAGGAAACCTGTGTTTATGTATTTATTTATGTACTATATATATATAAGTGTATCCTTTGACAATGTGGTCTGATCGTTATTTACGATTGTGTAAACTTTCACAGTGCAGGCTAGAAAAAGTAAGTGAACCCTTGTAATTAATAATCCGTAGATTCCACTTTGGCAGCAATCACTTCCACCAAGAGTTTCCTGTAGAAGTAAATAAGATTTGCACAACGTTGAGGAGGATGTTTGGACCATTCTGTCCTGCAGATGTGTTTACGATCATCCATATTTTCAGTGTTTATTATTGGGCATATCTTAAGATGATCAGTCACAGCTGGCGGTATTACAGGGGTGTCCCCCTGTGCCTCAAATAGCCCATTGTATTTTCTGATGGGGCTCTTTCTGGAATGTGCAAACCTTGTACTTTATTCACCATGTTATGGAACCCCCCTTAATTTTTCTTCCACCTCTACAGCTGAACCCAGAGGTCATTTTTTTGTGGAGATCAATGGATGAAGAGAACATTTCTTTCCCACCAGTTTGGTCGTCTCTGTCTATAAGGTCCTCTGTAGTGCTGACCACTACAGAGATCACAGCAGCTACAAGCCAAAGCCTTTTCCTCTATGATGTCATTTGAAATCATATGATAATCAGGTAGTAGCAGGAGACCAACCCTGTTCAGGGTCAGTTACAGGAGATAAAATGGAAATTTCATACATCTGATCTCATCTGGATCTGGATCTCATCTGGTCACATTGGAGGTGTTTTAGTAAAAAGTGTAAACGAAAGGCAAAGTAGATCCAGATACTATCCTGGGATTAAATGCTAAAATGCAAACAGCCTCTTAGTCTAGTAATTGCTACCCCTGCACTGAGACTGTGCTGTATTGGCAAATACAGTGCACTAATTTAAGCACTGCTGCTCTGCACTTTTGTGTTTTTCCCTTATAAGACCAGTCTGTTTTCATGGCACCTTTCTCAAAGCTAGTTCATTATTAAAGTGTGGAGTTAGTGGAGAGTGTGCAGTACATGCTGGAATTTGGGAGGTTTCAGAAATTGCCCCGCCCCCTTCCACATTTCTCTTTGAAAACATGTGTAGTGCTTCTTCTAAGCGTTTTCAGATGATGAGCACATTTTAAAGGAGTTTAAACTGGACACCCTTCCCTGTCTCTGAGCATCAGGGCCCCTTGCCTTGGCCAGGGCTGTGAGGGGCATCTGCCAGCTGGCAGTGAACACTTTCTGATGCAAAAACTATTAGAGCTTTGCCACCAGCCAAGCTTTCAGAAATAGTAGCATCAACAGGAGGATCGCGTGCGGGGGGGATTTGTGCTGTATAATCATCAGTTCAGTTAGTCTGAATCATCAGTTTGACTTTTTTAGCATTAAGCTGGGACTGGCAGCTTTGTTAAGCTGTGAATCATTATGAGAGAAAAGGCTGTTGTGCACAAACCAGACATGCTTTTCTACCCATATGATGCACATACCAGAATCCAGAGTCCAGATTTCTGAACTGATTTCAAGGCAAAGTTAGATTTTTTGATTTTTGTTTAGAAATCTATTTTGTGTGGCACTTTAATTATTATTATTATTATCATTATTATTATTATTATTATTATTATTATTTTATCTTTTTCTCTTTTCTTTCTTTTTTTTACCCCTCCTTCCTTACATGCTTTCTGCTCTTATTCAGTCTTGTCTTACTATCTGTGTTTTTCTCTTTTATTGTATTCTTCTAAATGATAAGATTTATTTTCTGCAACACTTTGGAAGACACTTGCCTTTTTTAAATGTGCAGCATGAATAAAATAAAATAAAAAAAAAAAAAAATAATAATAATAATACAATTCATACCTTTTTTATATCCGTAAGAATCTTTAAAGCTATGTTCAGCCAAAATCATCTCACTTGATTTTTGATAGTCTGAAATGTTATTATTTTGAGGGTAAAACTGGTAAAAAACTGGTCTGAAATCAGCCATTGGCCGATTTGGAGTTCAGAATCCTTTAAAATAAAATAAAAAAACACCTAAAAAGTCCTTGTTCACTATTACAACCTGATCCAACCCAAGTGAGCATGTCAGAGACGACGGTGGCAAGAAAAACTCCCTCAAAGCTGGAGGAAGAAACCTTGGGAGAACCCAAGACTCACAAGGCGGGAACCGTCCTCCATCTCCAAATTACTAATAAAGGGTATAAAGTCTGATCTGGACATTTGCATTCACACACAGCTCCTCTGGTTAATGTCCAAAACAGTTCTGGGTTACCGTGCAGGTCTGAAAGGGGCTTAAGAGTAAATTAAGCTTTGGTTGAAGCCTGTTTGGGGGGAAAAAAACATGCTTAGGTGGAAGCCGCCTCAGTTGGAGTCATGCAGCACTTGTTGAGTTTGGTGTAGGCTTATCAAAGTACTGCAGTGGTCCCAAAAATGGCCACTGCTGTACTGACCGTGTCCAGCTCACCTTACAGGGGATAAATTTGATTATTTTTTTATTTATTTTTCTTGGCTTGATATTTAATCTTTAAAGTGCAACCTTGCTGTTGCATTCCTGTCAGTAATGTATATAATTGATTACCATTGCGTGTCACTCGTAGGTGAGGAACACTACAACTGCATCTCAGCCCTGCACAAGTCGATGAGGGGCTCTGATGAGAATGCTTCCCTCTATTGGCTGGGCAGGATGTTGGAGGGAGGGGAAGACCCGCTGTATGTGGCCCGCAGGCTGGTCCGATTCGCCAGTGAGGATGTGGGTGAGTCAGCAATGTTTAAGAACAAACGGAAACACTTCAAGTTTGAGAGTCTTGCTCTAATGTGTGTGCTAAATTAATTTCTGCTGCCTGGTTGGTAGATTTTAAAAGAGGGTCAATTAAAAATGATTCATTTTCAATAGCTATTTTTCATTATTAGTAGTAGTCCTCACATTTTCTGTCTGATTTCTGGAGGAAAAAAGGCAGTTTTGTCTGAAGTTCTGACTCCTAACACTCTCTAAAGGTTTGGCGGATCCAGCAGCACTCCCTCAGGCTGTGTCAGCTTTCCAGGCCTGCCACTTCATCGGGATGCCAGAGTGTGAGGTAGTATTTTGCCTGCATGTTCCTCATTGGTTTGGCTTGCATGCATATTACTGATAATTAACAAACGGTACTAATAAGTGCTTAAGAAAGGAAGGTAGTGTAGAAGCTATATACTATAAATAAGGGGGCATCAATCCCAGCTGTTACTGTACCGATATAAATACATAACCTTTGCCTATTGGACGGTACTCAATACCATTCTGCTACCATTATTGAATAAATTACCCATATACCTGTGAGATATATGGGAAAGACTTAAGGCATCAGGATTGACGTTGAACATTTCCTTACAAACTTTATAAAACAAACTACATCAAATAAACACAGATATAAATGAACTGTATTTCTATTTATTCCCTCACTAAAATAAAAAAAATAGTGCTGTAACTCTGCACAGGGTTTTCTGGGCTCAGAAATTTCAAGTCTATGAGACCAAAGAGGAGCAAGGAGCTCCTCCCTTCTCAGTTTTTCATATATGAAAGATCAGCTGTTGCATTGGCATCAGTACCCGTCCCCCTCGCTCTCATCTGTCCTCTGTTACAGGTTCAAGCCTTTAACCGAGCAGTTTAGCTCTCGTCTCTTTCTAAAAAACACTCTTGTCTCTCTCGCGTGCTAAAAACAGCAAAAACAGCAAAGCTATGGCTTTTAAAAATGACTACGGTGGAATTAAATCTGCAGTTTACTGATATTTAGGGAGAAATCATGTGGATTTTGAATTGTTCTGGGACTCAAAAAACATCTCACACCTGTGTGTGTGAGAGAGAGATCCCCAGCTCCCTGCTGAAGGTCATGTGTGTGGGTTTTAGCTGTTTTTCCGAGCTGAAGTACAACTACAGATAGTTGGTTAGATAGGAGGTGTCTTGCTGTTTGCTAGGATGTGTGTATCATGTCTGTAGGTCACTCTGGTCCAGAGGTATGAAGCCCAGAATACTGGTGGCACAGGCCTTATTATCCAATACCTGATCCAGCTAATTTTGTTAGTATCTAGACCAATATCCGATGCTAGTATCGGATTGGTGCACCCTTAATATCACGTGTTTACTTTAAAGCTATTCTGCCTTCTGAATCTCTATTTTTTAAATATCTTAAACCATTGTTTAGGAGCTACTTAAAATTATCCACTAACTAATATAAAATGAATATGTATTAATATAATAATCTTTTTATTATTATCCGGCCTTGACCTGAGGAGGATGGGTTACCCTTTTGAGTCTTGGTTCCTCTCAAGGTTTCTTCCTCTCAACCCGGGGGAGTTTTTCCTTGCCACTGTTGCCACTTGCTTGCTGAAAAAAGTTGAATTGAATATGTTTGGCCTCACATGTGAAATATCCACACTAAAAAAATCTCATGCTTGTGATGTTCTTTCTTGTCTCTCCCATATGTAGGTCATCTTAGCCCAGTGCGCGATCTACCTGGCCAGAGCTCCGAAGTCTATAGAGGTGTATAAAGCTTATAACAATGTCAAGGCCTGCCTGAGGAACCACAAAGGACCTTTACCTTCAGTTCCCCTTCACCTTCGCAATGCCCCGACCAGGCTGATGAAGGATCTGGGCTATGCCAAAGGCTACAAATACAACCCACAGTACAGTGGGCCAGTGGACCAAGAATACCTCCCTGAGGAACTCCGCGGGATCAACTTTTTCACCTGGAAACATTGATCTTTGACCTCCCACCTTTTTGTGGGTGGTGGTGAAGATGATCAGAGGAATGTTCGCTGCCGCTTCTGCTGTTTTGCCACTGCTCATGGAATTTATAATCAAAATAATCAGCACTGAAAATGACCTGTTTCGGCTTTGTTTGTGACTCGATTGGTCACTGTCTATGATCAGACAATGTGAACTTGTTTCTGGATATGTTGGAAAGTTTTGTTCTGTAATTAACATGCTGTAAATGTTTCATAAAAAAACAGTAATTAAAACATACATACTCATTTGATTCTCTATATTATTGTTCCTGATATTTTTATCAATTCCAATTAATAAGAGTAGAAATTCATTAAATAAAATACAGATTTTCAGTACACTCTTATTTATTTATTTATTTATTTATATAATTTGTCAAGTCAAAATTATTTGTACAGCGCTTTTTACAAACTGTTGCTGTCACAAAGCAGCTTTACACAATCAATAATTAGTAAAAGACAGAAAAAAGTAACATAAAAAGATGATCAAAGACCCCCAGTGAGCAGACCCCAACAGCGACAGTGGTAAGGAAAAACTCCCTCAGAGCTGGAGGAAGAAACCTTAGGAGGAACCAAGACTCACAAGGGGGACCCGACCAGTCCTCCTCTGATCAGAACTATTTCTAAATTATTGATAGAAATTACAGAACCATCTATACTGTTGAATTTGTCATATTTCCCCCAATTCCTCCCAATTATGGTCCTTCCAGTTAACCCATTAAGTGCACTAGCAATGCTGCTGACACTAGAGGGCGTGAGACTTAACACATGGCTTCTCCAAAAAAACAAAAATACCACCCACTGCCCTCTTAACTTTTCTAACTGCCACTGATGCGGCATTGCCAGGCAGCTGCCACGATCAGAGGAAAGTACCGGGTCCCCAGCTATTCCACACCAGCTAACGGACGCCTGTGCCAGCCAACACTCGGGCCCCATCACTCTTTTGGGGTCTAAACGAGCCTCGGTTCTTCATGGCTTGGATTCTGCAAGATGTTGAACACCTTCCTGTGAGCTTCTGCTCCATGTTCATGTAACAGTATCACACAATTCCTTCAGATTTTTCAGGAGCACTTGATCTGAATCTTACATTCTACCACATCCCAAAGATGCGGACCGGAAAGACCCCTGATGCACCCTGAACTAATCGCCATGTTCATGAAAACCAGTTTGAGCCTCCACCAGTCTGGACTCTTGGCAGAAAACAGGTTGGGTCGATGGATTCAAGCTGTTGGCACCAAATTCTGACCCTACCATCTATGAGCCTTAGCAGTAATCAAGATTCATCAGACTGGGCTACCTTCTACAGTCTTCAACAGTCCAGTTTCAGTTTCAGTGAGCCACCGCAGCCTCAGCTTTCTGTTCTTGGCTGACAGAAGTGTGAAAGGCGACGTGGTCTTCTGCTAGACAAGGTGCTTTTCTGCTCACCACAGCTGTACAGAGTGGTTATCTGAGCTACTGTAGCTTTTCTGTCAGCTCCAACCAGTCTGGCCACCATTCTGAGGAGCTTTAGAGAGTGTTGTGCTGGAGATGCCAGCAGGAACTCAAACCAGCCCTTCTGACACCAACATTCATGCCATGCTCAAAATTACCTGAAGCTGCTGGACTGTATCTGCTTGTTTATGGACTACACTGCTGCCACATGATTGGTTGATTAGCTTACTGCATGAATTATTAGATATACAGGTGTTTCTAATAAACTGCTCTGTGAGTATATCATTTTTTTAATATATATACATATATATTTTCTAATTAGCCACACCTTTTGATCTTTAGTATAATGGTCTCAGCCTTCAGTCCCAGTGTAAGACTAAGCACCCAAACATCTCTTGGCTGGGATACGAGTTCTCCAATTAGGATGCAAGTTCAGGTCCAGGTCCAGGTCTCAGCGGGCCCAATGCACGGTACATGACCCGTGTAGGCCCTAGTTTGGAAACCAGACTGGCTTCATGTGCTCGATTTGGTTCTCATTTCTCTGATTTCTGCTGTGCCAGCTGATCATATCTGGAACAGCATTTTAGTGGTCCTGACGCCAGCACTCGTGATTTGCACTTGGATCCAGTGTGGCGTTCTGGGTGTTGGGCCACAAACATTGGGTCACACGTTTCCAGCATAGCCTAAAAATAAGAGGCGGGTCATATCTGAAAATAACATGCAACTTTTGGTGTTGATCTAATCTATGAACCATATGGTTCTCCTCATTTAGAGAAATGGATCCACGGGATTGTTGGGAGCTGCTATGTAGTGCATTGCCTTGCTCAAGGGCCCCAACAGTGGCGGATGGCCGAGCCCGGGTATCGGAACAGGGGAGAGCGTGAACGCGGCCCCCCCACTACCACTACTGGGGAATTTGCAAGGGTCAGCACCCATGAACCCCCTACCTTTGTGATCATGGTGTCACCCCTACCGGCTAAGTGTTTTCCTTAGGAAGTCTTTTGTGAATCTGGCGTTCCAGTGTAGCGAAACATGCTACCATAGTGTGGCTATAATTATAGGTAAAGCTGGCTAATGAAATCAGGTGGGATATTTTAATAGGCTAAAAGCTTCATACCAGCAGAAGTATAGGAAAAATATGTGGATAGCGTTAAAGACTATATCATGGTAAATATAAAGTAATTATATTTTTGTATATAATTGTAACTATTTTTGTATTTTGGTATTTTGTAATTGCAGCCTACTCTTTAGTAACACTCATCCAAACAATACCAGTAGGCTCAGGCTGTAAGAAGCGCCAGATAAAAGAGAATTAGCCTGAAAAACACATGAAAATCTTCAAACTTGTGTCCACGCATGCGCAGAGCCGCTAGGTAGCACATTTCGACGGGTAGCACAACTCGACGGAACACCGGCCTCAGGGCATTCACGGGGATTCCAGGAGCTGCATCCGTCCGCGGAGCCGGAGAGCCGGCCGCGGTTCTCGACCAGCAGGGGGCGTGCTGTGGTTAGAGACGCTCTCTGTAGAAAATACTACAATAAAAGTCCCAATTCCTGACTTTAATAAAGGACATTATGAAGGTTGTATTTATTGTTTCCCTGTGTTGTTGAGACCTGTGGTGAATAATCAGGAACACACATGAGCTTATTTTTAATTAAGCGATATTAAGAATCACAGAAAGAAATCATTCATACATTATTATTGATTGCCTATTGATTTTGAACCATGGTTAACCATTGTTTTTTTATTTTAAAAGGTTTTATTAAGTATTATTAAAGTAAATAATCCCAACATCAGTAAAAGTCTTCTTGCTCATATATATACATACATATTTTTAAATTAAATTTAATTAATTGTATATCTATTGGATTTATATAAAAATCTACATTATATATATTATATATATATTGAATTAGATAAATATGTAAAATAAGTATTGGAGACAACGGATTTGAGCCTTTTTTATTTATTTTATTTTTACTGTTTTGAGACTTATTTTTATTTATTTATTTAATTTTTATTGTTTACTACAATTTATTGAAGCTACTGGGATGTTTCCCTTCTCTCTCTCTCTCTCTCTCTCTCTATATATATATATATATATATATATATATATATATTGTTTTTTTTTTATTATTATTTAATCCGCTGGTCGATCAATTACAAGCATTGTCTACAATATTTTTTTATATTCTATATTTTTATTTTATTATTATAACCAAACCTACTGTAGTAGGAGTAACAAATAAGCAAAAATTGCATAATAATAATAATAATAATAATAATAATAATAATAACAATAACTGGCTTAGGTAGTTTAGCAGGCCTCAGTAAGAACCGCTGGATCTCCGGCTCTGCGGCTGGATCTCCGGCTCTGCGGCTGGTTCTCCGGATGACGGCCGGACCCCACATGCCCTCCTGGAAGCTGCGGCCTGCTGGTGTGTGGGTGATCCTTCAGGCCGGTAGGGGGCGATGATGGGACTCGAGAGTTAAGCAGTGAGTGTTGGTCGGTAAAGATGGCGGCGCACTATGCCGGTGTCATGCGTGCCCGCACTCTGTGTCAACTTCTGTCCGTCTCTTCAGGAGCTGGATCCGGAACCGGGTTCGGAACCGGGTCCGGCTGGAGCTGGGTGAGTAGATACAGGACCAGAGCTAAGGATCGGTGCCGGGCGGAGGCTGACACAGCGACCGACACCGGGAAAGGTAACAGGAGACCTGTCTCAGCAGCACTGACATGTAACACACACACACACACACACACACACACACACACACACACACACACACACACACACACACGCAGGTTTCATAAGTCCGAAAGATCTGAAAGCAGGACAAGAGCAGAGTGTGAGGCTCTAAGGTCTCAGCCCTGGTGGTCCCACACATCCTCAGCCGGCCCAGTTAGGGGTCAGGAGGTGTGAGGCTGGTCTGAGATGTGTGAAGACTTTTAGCCTTTTTATTTATTTATTTATTTGTTTTCTACTGTTTATTAAATTATAAATAATAAAAAAGCGACTGGGATGTTTTTCCTTCTCTAAGAAGGTTTAAGATCACATAGGCTCAGGTGAAGAGTCCAGTGGAGCCAGGCCTGTCAAGGTGACTGGGCAATAGGGATGCAGGATGGCATCGGACTCAGATCAGTGATGTTCAGACCGGAGTGATAATGGAAGCTGATATGTTGGTGATGAAGAGCAGCTGTTGAGGTGGTGCTGGATTTCAGTGCATCCGCAGCTCTCTACGCTGATTTACCACCCTGTTACAGTCAAATGATCCTATTCTTGAACACACTGAAGCTATACCGACTTCCTGGAGCTGCTGCCTGCATTAGAATCAACACCCTGACTCGGGCCTACAGGGCCCAAAATGCTCCAGCATCTCCGTACCTGGTCGCAGTGGTCAAAACCTCATTTATACCAAGAGCCCTTTGAGCTTACGTACAGCTTGGCGCGATCCACCATCCTTTAAGACACACAGAAGACAAGCGTCTAGGCTGTTCTCTGCTCTGAATGAGCATCTCTTGGGTATATGAAATGAAAATAACATTGTTATTATTATTATTAATAATATATAGACATAAATGTATATAAATATAATTATTATTGACCACTAGTATCTAAAAATGTGTGTGTGTGTGTGTGTGTGTGTGTGTGTGTGTATGTGTATGTATATATATATATAAATTATTATTATTGACAACTAGTGTCTATAAATGTGTTTTTGTGTGTGTATATATATATAATAATTATTATATTATATTATATATTTTATTATTTATAAAATATAAAATAATTATAACAACTAGTCTCTAAATATGTGTATTATTTTTATTTTTTATTTATTTATTTATTTCCACATCTCTGAGCTAGTCTAGTCTAGTCGGCTGGTTATTGACCACATGTTGCTTTCCTGTAATTCTCAGTGATGACTGTAAAATCCATTCTGTTTAATTTATGAAGAAGATTATCTCATTTAATCCTATATTTGATCACCAGGTCAGTCAGGTCACCAGTCTGACTTCCTTATGGAGTTTCCTGCGGCGAAGAGCCTGCTGTACTCCACGCTGTCTAGAGTCGTGGGGCAGTCCTATGTATCACGGTACCTTCAGTACAGCTACACTGATGGGAAGGTTAAGGTACGGTTCCTGGTCCTGAAAGGCTTATTATTATTATTTTTTTGTATCAATGCATCAAAATAATTTCATCGAAATGGTAAATCTGGAATGTTTGAGCTTGTTTAATTTTCCAGTCATGAAAAATGACTTAAAAACATCCTGGAAATATTAGAGAGATTCGAGAACAATGGAGCTGTTAAGCTACAAATTATATATATTATATAGTGCATAATATAGCTGCTTAAATATGGTTACTGCAGTAAAGCTGCACTGGTTTTAGGACAGGTCTATCACCATCATGCTTTACTGTGTTTAGTGTTTTCAGTGTGATGTGTATGTCCCGACTAATTAAGGGGTGTATCTTATGGGGGGAAAAACGTATAGTAAGATGTGTTGAATAGTGCCTGTGTGTATTTTACATAGCTTGTTAATATTGTTATTAACACAGAGGGCGACGGTCACATTGCTCTGGCCTCAGAAGATCGAGGTGGAGGGGTTCGGCTCTCAGAAATTGGAAGCGGAACAACGTGCAGCTGCAGCTGCCTGCCACAGGCTTAAAGTGAGTATCAGCCACACCCCTTTTTTTATTTTTGACTTCTGACCAGTGATTAAGTTTAAAAAATATATATATAATACATATATATTTATATATTATCACAGCTTAATGTCCCTCTAGCCCACACCTTAGGTTCATGCTTATCTGCTCCAGAGAGACAGGGACTAGACAAGCTGTGTGTGTGGGTACAGGTTAAAGTAGTTCAGCATATTCATTAGAAGGGGTGTCCACAAACATTTGGACATGTAGTGTACCTTGAAAGAATAGAGACAATATAAAAAAACCTGTGTCCAAATACTTACGGAGCTGGCTGTCAGCGTGTGCTAGAAGCTTCAACGTCTGCAGGTGATCTGGAGAACTGCTGTAAAATGCGTCTCTGTTTTTGCCATCAGCAGCCAGTGTCACAGAGGGCACAGTTGGCCGTGCTCTCTCTGGGTGGGTAGATAGCGCTTTCTTTTCCCTCCCCAAACTTTGAGCTAGTAGCTGGGTGTAGCTACTAGGGGGAACCAGCGTTCTCCTCCGAGCCCGGCAGTGCCACATCGCCGGCAGGTTGAAAAGAGGTGGTGTCTGGCTTCATGGCACATGTATCTCAGGAGATGTGTGTTAGGTCCTCTAGTCCTCCTGCTAGTGCTAGGGGGAGCAATGAGCTAGTGGGTTAATTTGCAGTACCATATTGTTATTAAAAAATAAAAATGCACCAGTTAGCTTGATGCTAATGTGACAAATTACAAGATTGTCGGTTAAATATTGCTGTATAATCAAATGCTTTTCATTACCATTTTTTTTTTGGGCGGGGGGGGGGGTGGTCACTACTGTGCTATGAGCTGTGCTATGAGCTGTGCTGTGCTCTTTGTGAACAGGAGCTGGGAGTACTCAAAACAGGCAACCAGCTGCCCAGGAGAGGGCTGACCAGACAGACTGGGTGGCACATGTCCTCTTTTGAGGATGCGGAGGAGGATGTAACGTAAGCCATGGCATTTACTCATGTCCTAAATCTATGCCATGTAGGACCTGTTTCCTAGACCTACATTAAACCTAAACTGAGCTAGACTAAGACCAGTTTCCAATGGTCTCTCCCCACTGATACTGCAATCGGTCCTAAATTAGGCCTTAGCAGTGTGTGGCTTTATGAATGTGCTGTATGTGGTGGATCTTACATGTGTGTGCATGTGTTGATTTGATTTTAGTTTAAGAAAGCTGGACGTGGACCCCAAGGTCACTGAGGCGCTCGCCATCTTCCCAAACCCGAAGGAGCTTCTGATAAAGGTTGTTAGACTGGCCACATCGCCTGATAAAATCAAAGTAAGTCCTGCTTCACCCTCAGAGGAATAAATCACCTTAGATTTGATCAGCCATGTCTGAAGCTTGTTAGTAGTGGTGTAACGGACCACAGATAACCCCCCTGTTCGGGACGCACATAAACCATGGATTAATTGCCAAAGTTTAACCATAACAGTGTGGAGTACAGTACTGCTTGGGGAGGGGAGTGTGTGGATAAAACCGGTACAGCCTGTAAACACTAAGCCACGAGAGCCAGAAGACCAGCACATCAAGCCTGACCTCACATCTGCGGCTCCATCAGTCTGGTGTGTGAGTGGAGAGCAGTGGTCTGTTAGTGGGAGGAGTGGGAGGCTCATGTGGAGACGGGCTAAGGAAGAGGAACTCCTCCAGAAGGTCGACCTCAGAAACACTGACTTCACCATTAACCTTTACTGGGAGCTGCGTAGAGGAAAAAACAGAGCTCAAAAGAGAGCACCTCATTTAACCAAAATAAAAGTCACATATACAAATGAACAGACTGTGTCACAATAAAAGTTACTAATACAATCGAAAATACTGTCAAAATAGAAGCCACTTATACAAACAAACAAATCGTCCAAGTAAATCACTAATTCAAATAAACAGACCATGTCAAAATAAAAGTCACTAATACAAATGAAAATACTGTAAAAATAAAAGCCACTAATACAAAGGAGCACCCGGACCATGTCAAAATAAAAGCTACTAAAACAAGCAAACAGATTATCCAAGTAAGTCACTAATTCAAATGAATAAACAAGCTGCATCCAAATAAGTTAAACAATCAAACCGGCTGTGTCAAAATAAAAGTCACTCATTTAAATGAAGGCTGCGTCAAATAAGTCACGGTGCAGTAACACCCAATAATTTCTAACTAATAATTCATAATAATAATTTCTAACTAAATTCAAATTGATTTTTTCTTTTTTGCTGATTTTTTTTTCCGACTTTTGCTTTTGTGATCCGTTACACCACTAGCCATAAATATGGTGCTAATTTAAATCACTGCATGCTTGCTTTATACTGTGTGGATTTGGCTTTAGATGCTGTATGACAATGAAAATGGACTAAAGTGCAAAAGCTTCTATGAAGCTGGTCACACTTCACAGCTATATAAGACCTTTTAATATAAATAGAGGGCTAATTTGTTTACAATGTGTTAACAGTTTTTTTTTTTTGCTTTTCTTACAGTATTAAAACAAAAAATAATAATAAAAATAAAAAAATAAAAAATATGTTTTTTATAATAAAAATAAAAATGTATTACATTTCATCAGTGAACATCAGTGCAATATTAACATTCTGTCACCTTGTTGATGTTTTTTTTTGTTTGTTTGTTTGTTTAATGGAAATACATATTTCAATTTGCTCATTCCCATATTCTGGCAGTGTTCCTGGCTTTGTGGCACGGTTCCTTCTGTCTATATTTCTGTTCTTTCTGGTCCTCAGGAAGTGCTGCAGTACACAATGGTAGGGGGGAAGATGAAGGAATGCCTGCTGACTCTGCATTGGCCTGAAAAGATGACCTTCAGGGCCTTTGGTCATAAGAAAAAGGAGGCAGAGATACGAGCCTGCGCCCTCGCCTGCCTAAAACTCAAGGTGAGAGCTAGTTAAGAATGAGCTATTTTAGGAATAAACATTACTGTGCAAAATGAACAGTACTCAGAGCAGAGGTTTACTCTGCTCAGTAAACCTCTAATATTAGAATAAACACTAATAACACTCCTACAGAAAGTGGTGGAGGTTCTAGGAGGTTCATGGAGTCTAGTATTATTTAGAGTTCTCCTCAGATCAACACCTGGTTTGGTGGTAAATCAGGGCTTAATGATGGTAAATCAGGTGAGCTGCTGCTGCTGCTGCTGCTGATGATGGAGGTGAACACATCCACACTGTGCTGGCTGGACTGGGGGGCGTCCAGGAGAACCCTGGAGGAACTGAGCTCTGTTCTTCAGACTAGCTCACCAACAAGCTCTTGTTTCTCCTTTTTACTGGATTTATCTTCACCTGCTTTATCTGTTCTGATTAGATCTGGAGCTTCTACTGTAAAACCTCTCTCACTGCTGAGAGACATGATTATAAATATATGATTTCATAGTTTAGGTATTTATGGCTTGTATTTATTTGGAGCAGAAATAGCAATAGTCTTATTTTAATGTGTATTAATACTGCAATGGACTGAACATCTAAGATTTTCACTCTCTTCATACAAACGAGCAAATGGCTCATGTCAAAATAAAAGTCATTAATACAAACAATGCCCCATATTTATATAATAATATATTGTATAGAAATATAATAATTATTATTTTATATAATAATAATAATTTTAAACTAAAAACCAAACTCACTGTCTTAAATTGGTTTTAATTATTATTATTTATTTATTTATTTATTTATTTATTGATTGCTTTATTTGAAAAATCTGATCCATGACTCAAAAACGTGATCTGGTCTAAACCATGACTGTTATCTATTATACAATTTTTTTTTATTTTTTTTTTTTTACTCTCCTTCTCAGCTGTGTTAATGTGACTTGACAGTAAAAGAGATTTGATTGGATTGATTTAATTTAGAGATTTCATATTTAATGTGATCATTTCAAAAATGCAATGTATATAAAAGTTTTTTATTTTATCAAGTTTATTGCATGTATTATTATATTATTTCAGTGATTAAAGATGAAAATCCAAAGTAAATCAGGGGGAAAACAAGTGCAACAAAAGCTACAAAGATGTCCTCCTTTTTATACACTGCTGCTGTTCACATTTACTCGTGAGATGTGTGAAAAGGCTTTGGATTCAGACATCCTTACCGAATGTGGTGAACTGAATGTCTCTAGGAGCTGAAGCTGCTGGATGAACAGAACAACCCTTTCCCACATGCCCAGTACCACCAGGAAAAGGTGCGGGAGGCAGGGGAGCAGCAGAGGAGGCCGTGCCGGGTGGAGATCCCTGAACATCTGAAGCACAGGATTGAAGCTCACCTCACTCAGGTCTGTCTTATTTATGTTGAATATTTTACTTATTTACACTTAATTATGTTGAACTTAAACACATTAAAATACATAATAAGGATATGAGGATAATAAGGATATGAGGATAACTCAGGATCCTGTACATAAGAGGTATGTCTTGTATTCTTAAACCCATAGGCATTAATATAGAGCCTTTGCTCTAAGCTCTAACAGCAGCAGCAGGTCTGGAGCTCTGCAGTTATTGAGTTAGTTGGAGGCTTTTCTGCACTCTGCTCTGAGCTCAGCACTCTGCCCTGACCCCGCTCTGTAACTTTACGTGGTGGCTGAGCTGCTCTCAAAGCTGTTCCTCCAAAACTCTTCCACTGTTCAATAATAAGACCACTCACAGCTGATGGAGGAAGATCTAGGAGGGGGGAAATTTCACCAGCTGACGTTGTTGTTGTTGGTGGTGGTGGTGGTGCAGCGGTGTCTCCTATTACATACAGAACCACGCTGGAGTTCAGTGAGTCACTAGTGTGTGTAAGAAAGGCAGACTGCATGGCTAGGGGCTTGCTTTTATACACCTGTGGCTATGGCACTGAACAGAACACTTGTATTCAGGGGTTAAGAGGCATGTCCCAATACTTTTGTCCCGTTGAGTATTCATAACTTGCAAAACTATACAAACAAGTTTGTTGTTTATCGCGACACAGCTTCATCAGGCCTAAACGCACTTCTCTTTGTATATGCCAGGAGAACAGATACAGCATGATGATGGGTGAGGGGGGTGGTGGTTAAGAAGACTCGAAATCAGCTCTTTGAATAATCGCCGTCCAAAAATGTGTTGGGAACAGATCCACGTTGGTGTTCCCAGTCTGTTTTGAGAAGCGTGAGAAACGTCCTGCCTTCAAAAGCCCAGGAAAGAATCATTGCTGATGGCGTCTTAACTTGAGCTTCAAATAAGAAGAATTGGTTCACTGAGTCATAAATCCAGTGTGTCTCAGCGCACTCCTCAGGAGCTACGCAGACTGGAGCCGTAAATAAGGCTTTTTGCGTGTGTTGTGTTAAAGCGTCAGTCAGGAATTGCAAAAAACAAGAGGTTTCTGACCTTGTTTTTAGGGTTTAGGCCCATCTCTTTACGCCCAGCTTCTTTACAGCCCCCCCATGTATTTCTATGTACGTACACTATGCCCAAATATTTGTGGACACCCCTTCTAATGAATGCATTTAGCTACTTTAAGCTGCACCCTCTCTGCAGCAGATAAACATTAATGAACCTTTTGGCATCATGCTGCCTAATGCCAGGCGTGGGCTAGAGGGTTATAAAGCCCCCCCAGCATTGAGCTGTGGAGCAGTGGAAGAACTGTGTTCTCTGGAATGATGGTGGTGGAGCTCCTTCCAGTACTTTGGGTGGGATGAGTTGAGGATGATGAGGTGGTGTGGTGACCATCATCGCCAAACAACTTGACCTCACTAACGCTCTTGTCACTGAATGCAAGCAAATCCTCACAGCAATGTTCCTCCAAAATCTAGTAGAAGAAGGCTTTCTACTAAATTTTGGAGGAACATTGCTGTGAGAATTTGCTTGCATTCAGTGACAGGTGTCAATAAGGTGCGGATGTTTTGGGTGCCCCGTCTCTTCATCACCAACTCCTCCAAAAAGGGAGAAAAAGGGGAAGCTATAGCACAGTCATTCCACAGCTTTAAAATACTGATGTCCACATCAGAACAGTGTCACTATATGGACAAAAGTATTGGGACATACCTCTTAACCTTTGTTAAAACCAAGCCCCTAGTCATGCAGTCTGCCTTTTTTTACAGAGCAGTGTGCAGAAAAGCCTCCATCTGACTCAGTAACTGCAGAGCTCCAGACCTGCTGCAGCTGGTAGAGCTTAGAGCCGGCTCCATATTAATGCCTATGGGTTTAGAATGGGATGTCAAAAAAAGCTCATGTAGGTGTCCCAATACTTTTGTCCATATGATGTATTTTAAAAGGACCTTCATCTGGATTTTCTTTGTGTTTGTGTATTTCAGTATTCGCTGGAAGCAGAGATGCCGAAACTGTGTGATGAAGAAGAACAAAGCGAGGATCAGCAGTCTTCATCGCTCACAGAGGAAGATGAGTATCCCATCCCGGATGCCATCACCGGCAGACCGTACCGCACCCTGAGTCCTCCGGAGGCAGCGCTTCTGAGTGACAAACTGCTGGCGCAGTGGGAGAGCGCGGGCCCGCTGAGGGGGGCAGAGCTTCCTGTGGACTCTCACAGGGAGCGGCTGTTGGAGGCGGTGGAGGCCTCACGGGTGCTAGTGGTTGCTGGAGAGACAGGTTGTGGGAAGACCACTCGGATCCCACGCTTCATATTGGAGGGGAGCGTGAGGAGTGGAGCAGGTGCCCACTGCAACGTCCTTGTCACGCAGCCACGCAGGATCAGCGCAGTGTCAGTGGCTCAACGCGTTGCCCATGAGATGGGCCCCACCCTCCAGCACTGTGTCGGCTACCAGGTGGGACACGCTCAGGTTTTCAGATTGAGGTTGGAACAGGGAGCAGAAGCAGTAGAAACGCTCACACACACACACACACACACACACACACACACACACACACACATACATATATATATATATATATATATATTTATACTTATTATCGCTTTAACATTTGGGGGCGTCCAGGAGGAGTCTGGAACCAAGCTTTTTCTCTCAACGGCAGTTTGAAAGGGGTGGTGGCTCCCTACCCTCCTACAGGTATCTGACCTAGTGTCCGAAGCATTGCCAGTGCTAGGGGGAGGTTTGAAAGGGTGGGTTTATTGGCAGCCCCAATTTAATAGAGAAAGAATAAATTGCTAATTGAATTTAAAACAATTATACTTAAAAAATAATAATAAATTATGATAGAGAAAAAAAAGGAAAAGTAGAAAAATAGTAATTGTGCTTAAATGTACTTAAATAATCTTTAATATTATTACCTAAAATATTTCTATGTAGGCACATAGAAACGTAAGACTGGGCAGTGTTGCAAAACATCATAAAAAAAGAAAGAAAATGTCCTTAAATCTCTGATATTTTGCCTTAAAAATACTTAAACTGGAATCACAAAAGAGCAATACAAAAATTCCATACAAAAAAAGCTCAAACTGCCAGTTAAGTCTTCTGTAGTCTGGTGCGAGTGAAGCCCTCACTGTAGAGTGAGTAAAGGGTGCACACCGCCACCTAGTGTACACAGCAGTGTAGTATCAGTTGTGATTTGAGGAACAGACTAGAGCTCAGATCGGACCCAAAAACTGTAGCCCGACCCGCCCCATAAACTGTCATTATGAGCCTGAGCCCGATTTCAACCCGACATTTTTTTTAAGTAGATAAAATAAGTAGATTCAGGAAACAACAGATTTAGGAAACAACATACATTACAAAAGAAATTAGGAACGAGGCAACGTCTAGCAGGCTGAAGGATTCAGGACAGGTTGATGCTGGTCCTGTCCCCCTGGCTAAACACAGCGCTGCAGGTCAAGTGTAGTGCGGACAGTGGAGGATCTCGGGTGTGCACCGGTCAGCACTGCGTGATTATAAGATTCTAACTAGAGCAGCTTTTTTATGATCATGATTTATTAATTTACTATATTGTGATTATCACCCCATAGCTTTATATTAATATTAATAAAAAATAACATTTAAAAAATGCAGGCCTACGCGACAGACCACTTTCTTGAGCCTGGCCCGAGAAAAGTGTCAGGAAATTTCGGCCCGACCTGGCCCAAGTTCGGCTCGGGCTCGGGCAGAGAATCTCAACTCGGATCAGAATCAAATGTGCTTTCCCAAAATAAGTGTTCCCAAAATAAGGGATTTGATGGTGTTATTCCTACACAGTTCAGTATTTGGGGTGTTAAGGCAGTTATTAAGAGTGGGGTTACTGGGGTTTGGTGTGAAATGGTTGACATAATGAAACATACCAGCTCAGATTTATTAATTAATTAATTAATTAATTTATTTATTTATTTTACAGCAGTGGTGGTATAGTGGCACTCCCACGCTAGTCCCAGATCTGTTATTTCACTGCCCTTTGCTTCACTTAGACATGCTTTGCTGTGATTTCCTGTTAAGTGCCTCTGTCTTTCTCAGAAGAGGCTCAGACTGAAAAGCTTTACACGCTTGTTGTTAAAAGAAAATCTAAATGATTCAGAGGGTCGCTGGTTCGAATCCCGCACCATGCACCTTGCCATCCGAGCGAGCACAGTTGGCCTTGCTCTCTCTAGGGTGGGCTTCCCACATCACTCCTAGTCAGCACAGCTGTCTGTTAGCTGTTGTATCGGAGCTGGGGAGGGAGCCACGCTACCTAGCGATGCTGCATCAGCGGCAGTTTGGAAAGAGGCGGAGTAAAGGTCTTGCTTTACATATGGCGGAGAAGACGTGTTCGAGGTCCTTCCTAGTGTTGTGGGGGTCTTGCTAGTAATGGGGGAGTTCACATGAACTGGGATTAGGTATATGGCCTTTCATATTGTATCCATTCATGCTGTAGGCAAGTTTCACATTTTTCATCCTGGTTGTTGTCCCATCTTCCTGCAGGTACGCTTGGAGTCCCAGCTGCCCAAGCGCAGTGGGGGTGCCCTCCTCTTCCTCACAGTCGGCGTTCTCCTGCGGAAGCTGCTGTCCAACCCGTCCCTGCAGGGGGTGAGTCACGTGATCGTGGATGAGGTGCACGAGCGGGACGTGAACACGGACCTCCTTCTGGCTCTTCTGCGCTCTGCTCTGAGAGAGAACCCGGAGCTACGTGTGGTCCTCATGAGCGCCACAGGAGACACACAGCGCCTGGCCGAGTACTTTGGCGGCTGTCCTGTGGTGCGCGTGCCTGGGTTCATGTACCCTGTGAAGGAGATGTACCTAGAGGACGTGCTGGAGGAGATGGGACGACAGCCAGAACTGGAGACTAGGAGGCAGAGCACACAGGTGAGAAAGGGGGTTGTGATGAAGCTGATAAACAAGTAGGGATGTGCCTACATTTACCAGACTGTACACATGCAGTCCATACAGTTGTAATGAAAAAACATCCAAGGTCACCAACCCTCATCCTACTGTAATATACTGTAATAATGTTTAAATAGCAAGCATCAGTGTTATAAACATTATTGTGGCAGATGCATGTTCATACATGTACCTAACATTTTGTCTTTCTTTTTATGTGCATAGAAACAAGATGATGCAGCTCCTGACATTGATTTAGTAGCTAGTGTGATTGACCACATTCACACACATGGAGAGCCAGGTAATCATGACCATTCTCCTTAGCCTGCCCCTCACCTTTGTTATAGCACCTGTTATAGCACCCTGTAACTCTGTGTAGCTCCACTTAAAGCTTCTCTTACAGCTCCTCCTAAAGCTCTCTTTATAGCTCCACTTATGGCTCTCTGTGTAGCTCCACTTATGGCTTCTCTTATAGCTCCTCTATGTAGCTCCTCTATGTAGCTCCTCTATGTAGCTCCTCTTATAGTTCTCTGTGTAGCTCCTCTTATAGCTCCTCTTATAGCTCCTCTTATAGCTCCTCTTATAGCTCCTCTTATAGCTCTCTGTGTAGCTCCACTTATAGCTCCACTTATAGCTCCACTTATAGCTCCACTTATAGCTCTCTGTGTAGCTCCACTTATAGCTCCACTTATAGCTCCACTTATAGCTCCACTTATAGCTCCTCTTATAGCTCTCTGTGTCGCTCCTCTATGTAGCTCCTCTATGTAGCTCCTCTATGTAGCTCCTCTTATAGCTCCTCTTATAGCTTCTCTTATAGTTTCTCTTATAGTTTCTCTTATAGCTTCTCTTATAGCTTCTCTTATAGCTCTCTGTGTAGCTCCACTTATAGCTCCTCTTATAGCTCTCTGTGTAGCTCCTCTCATAGCTCCTCTCATAGCTCCTCTATGTAGCTCCTCTCATAGCTCCTCTATGTAGCTCCTCTCATAGCTCCTCTATGTAGCTCCTCTTATAGCTCCTCTTATAGCTCCTCCTAAAGCTCTCTGTCTAGCTCCTCGGTCTAGCTCCTCGCTCACTCTGTGTCTGTGATGCATCGATATCTTTCAGAACTCATCTCTATAGCTGCTAAGTGAGTTGACGTGTCATTCTCTCTCTCTCTCTCTCTCTCTCTCTCTCTCTCTCTCTCTCTCTCTTTCTCTCTCTCTCTCTCTCTCTCTCTCTCTCTTCAGGTGCTGTGCTGTGTTTTTTGCCTGGCTGGCAGGAAATAAAAGCAGTTCAGCAGAAGCTGGAGGAAATGCAGGCTTTCAGATTGGGCTCACAGATGATTTTGCCATGTCAGTAGTTTTAATACTAACAGCATGGACTAACAGCAATTTATTATGAATTTTTTTTTGAGACATACATTTTTTCTTTATTGACTCATCCTGGTAGTTATGAGCCTTAAATGTTGATAATGCCCTCAAAGCAGCATCAGACTCTCTCATTCTCTCTTTTCTCAGTGCACTCCAGTTTGTCTGTGGCAGACCAGCAGTCTGTGTTCCAGCGCCCTCCAGAGGGCCGGCGCAAAATTGTCCTGGCAACCAACATCGCTGAAACCTCCATCACCATCGATGACATTGTGCATGTTGTGGATTTGGGCTTTCAAAAGGAGCAGAGCTATGACCCCAGGACCAAGGTGAGGCTAGTGTAGCTCTTGGATCAGGGGGCAACTAAACCTGTTCAGGACAGTTTATCTCAAACAGATTTTGAGCCCCTCGAGCGGCAAGTACGGCTCTGCTTGACCCACCATCCTTTAACAGGGTTCATACGGGTCCTGGAAAACCTGGAAAATCATGGAAAATAAACATGCTAAAATCTAGTACTGAATAGAAAAATAACAAACTGGTGTTTGTTGTATCATGGTCTCCATATTGACTTCTGTATTTAGTAGGATCTAAGATTAGAGGGATCTTTGGGATCCTAGTCTTTACAAACTAGCTAAGGGTATTTTACGTAAACAGAGTAAACGGTGAGTGTCTGCTAAATAGCTTCAATGTAAACATAAAGACACTGGATGTTTCCCATTAATACAGATAAAAGAGACGATTGGCCAAAAAAAACGGACTTACACTTTTTTTTTTGTTTACGAAAATGGACAAAAGCACAGACTTTAAGTTGGTTATGGAACGATATTTTACACTGTCAGAAACCACACAAGCAAGCGTCTAGGAGGTTACACAAACACATTAATCTGTTTGAGGCAGTGTGTGATAATATAGGCATGCAGTATATTAGGAAATATACAGTGGGCTTTCATTACCTCTTACCTGCATTTTTCACCTGCATTTTATTTATTTATTTATTTATTTATTATAATTTATTTATTTCCCCATTTTTCTCCACAATATTGTCATTTCCAATTACCATCCACTAGCTTGGCCATCCCTTAGCACATAATGCTACCAGAACTGGTAGGTTGACATAAGCTGGCATGTCTTTCTCTGGCTTCCCACCACGGATGGCTGTGGCATCGCTAGGGTTTGAATCTGCGATCTCCCTATTAAAGGGCTGTCTGACTGTTACTTTTAGCTCCAGCAGATGTTCAGATAATATTTTATGTTTGTTCATAAATGTTTGTTTGTTTGTTTTTTTTCTCTCCCAGGTCTCATGTCTGGATACAGTCTGGATCTCGCGCTCGAATGTAACTCAACGAAAAGGCAGGGCCGGTCGATGCCAGCCTGGACATGCTTATCATTTGTTTCCCCGGCAACAGTTGAACGACATGACCACGTTTCCCATCCCTGAGATTTTACGAACCCCTCTGGAGAGCCTGGTGGTTCAGGCCAAGATCCACAGTCCGCAGAGTAAGGTGTGTATGCATGCCAATACGTTCATGTCTCTGGTATGTATTTTCAGTTTGTATGTAGGAACGGAAGGATGTGTGATATAGGGTTGCAGAGGTATACCGATGTTTGGTAAGAAAATTGATGGTTATTAAAAATTTTCTAAATAAAAAATACATTTACATTTATGGCATTTAGCAGACGCTCTTATCCAGAGCGACTTACAAGGTTACTCGTATTACAGAGGTGGGCCAATGTAGTGTTAGGAGTCTTGCCCAGGGACTCTTATTGGTGTAGCGCAGCATAGTCACCCAGACCGGGAATCGAACCCTGGTCTCCCACATGGTGTTGTTGTAACGCAATGGTAGGTGGTGGTGTTATCTGTTGCGCCACACCAACCACCAATGGGAGAATTCCACCAATTTCACAGTGTTTCAGAGGTTATCAAACAATCAGTCCATTACTGGAGCACATAATTGGCAGATTAATACATAATTATACAAATCATTAACTGCATGTAAAATACTTTAAGCTTTGAGCTCCACCTCACATCACAGCTTTCTTATTTATTTATTTATTTATTTATTTATTATATATACAAATAGGGAACATTTGTACATAGACTTTTATGAATAAACTCGGTCGACAGTGATAAGGTGGCGGAGAGGAGGACACTGCACAAACTGCTCTCCGTCATGGACAATGATGGTCACCCACTGCACACCATCATTGTGGACCAAATTCAGTGGCAGGGTGCTGTCACAGAGGTGCTTTACAGACAGACTCAGGAGATAATTTGTTCCCAGGAGATTATTGATCAGCTCTTCCCAGTGGGACCGGAAGAGGGAGGAGGACGGATGAGGACTGAGTCTCTTATGTTTAATCATAGGTTTTATTTATTTGCACTATTAACACGTTACTGTACATCCTGTACATCTGCAGCCCTGTGCACTATTGACACTTTACTAAAGCACCAATATATGCACATATTTATTCAGTATTGGCATCTGTCTGCTGGTTCTTTCTTATTCCTTATTATTTATAACTGCATTGCCTTTCATCTCCAGTTATTTTTTTTAAATATTTATTTATTGTATTATTGTGCCGTATTATTGTATTACTACAATATTGTGTAAGTGCTACTGGCTGCAAAATGTCAGTCACGATAAATAAAGTATCTAATCTAATTTTGTTAAAACAACAAAATTATGAATAATAATAATCAATGCATTATCAATAGTAATAGTAACAACAACAAGACAAATGCCATAAAACCATGATCTTTTCTGAGACAGTTATCATTACCTTGCAGCTCTAGTGTGAGTATTCATATCGTTGCTGTCATTCAAAAACCACCATCTTCATTTTTGTCTTTTTCACTTTTTTGACATGATGTCAATCTGGCAGATGTTCTTTACGTTGCGACAGAATTTTGTGATAAATGGATTATTAGAAATGTTCCAAAGTGACCTAGAATCAAATATTTTACTTTGACTTCCATGAAAAGTGACTGTGACTATATACGTTTTCTGATCCGTTTATCTGTGTTTTCCTGCAGGCTGTAGAGTTCCTGTCTCAGGTGCTGGACTCTCCAGATCCAAGTGCAGTGCGAGGTGCCGTGAAGACCCTGCAGGACATTGGTGAGACAGCATAGCAGAACACAACCTTTGAGTCATGCTTTACACCCCCCCCGAAACCTGCTCAGATTTAGTGCTACAAAGATTAGTAAACAAAAGGGCTAAATGATGCTAATTCTGAATAATAGCATGTAATAGATGCACTTCTGGGGATATTAAAGCAGCACTACGCAAAAATTGGCATTTCTTGCTCCTGGGCTCCCCCTACAGCCATGGAGTGTAAGTTGTGCTTTTAGACAGCCTTAAAGAACATGCTTTACACTGAGTCTGGAGTAGCAACGACAAAGAGAAATTCAGTGGAGCATCAGCATGATTTTTGAAGCTGCTACTGTAAGGTAAAAATGTTCCATAAAGCTGCTTTAAAATCAGATCTGCTGTTTCTGTATGTGGCATTCATACTTCCCTCTGCTGCTTTCCTCTCTCCGTCTCTCCGTAGGAGTGCTGGACAGGTCGGAGTGTCTGACCCCTCTGGGCGAGCGGGTGGTGCGTATTTCATGTGACCCGCGCTTGGGGAAGGCTCTGGTTCTGTCTGCGCTGTTCCACTGTGTTCTGCCTATGCTGTCCATAGCTGCCTGCCTGACCCGAGACCCCTTCCACAACAGCCTGCTGAACCGTTCCCTGGTCACTAAGGTCAGATATGGTGCTTTTTCCATTGGGCAGTGCAGTACGGCTTCTGGTGTTTTACTGATGTAATGAAGCACCACCAGAAGTCACAGTGCTGCCTAAACAACATGGACAATTCTGCGGCACCTTACAGAAGAACTGGGTGTGATTTGAGAGATGTGTGGGTTTGGCTTTGACTATTGATGTGCAGTATTTGTTAGCAACATTAGCTTCATAGCTGCGGCGCTAAACTAAAGACGCAAACTTCGGACACCAGACACGTCCTGGTCTACTTAATGTAGGGCTGGGCAATATTACAATATTTTATCATATCGTGAGGAATTTTGTTATTGTGATTCATAATATACTTTTCTAAGCATTTGGAGGATATTGTTAGTGCTAAATAAACAATACACATTTCATTACAAGCCATGCAATTACACTAGTTTAATTTAAGTCCTTACTGATGTGATTAGTCTGTGATTATCGTGTATCGTTACAATGTATCGTAATGAATATTGTGTATCGTGAAAATGTCTTCTTAAAGGTTTCTTAAAGAGGTTCCTCCCTAATAGGTTCCTCCACAGTTTCAAATTGAAGAACCTCCAAACGTCGTGTCGTCGAGTGTACGATAAGTTGATAGCGTAATTATCGTAACAGGCCCAGATGACGAACACACACACAAATCCACCTGTTAGACACTGGTGCAATCAGCAAAGACTGCTCAGGAGCAAACTGGCAGGGCAGTACTAGGGTCAGGTGAATTGTGGAAAGCATTCCTGGGTGATGTCCTTCCAGCACTGCATAATCTCGGGACAGAGGGTGCCTACGAAGTGGCTAGTCAAATACTCCAGTGAGGAGGTTGTAAGGTAGTGGGTAATTAGATGAATTAGGTGAAGGGAATGGACTGGGCCCTGTGTGTAACTCCATGTATCATGTGCAGGATTCTTGCAGGATCTTTACCTTTTGACATGCTCTGAAAGACCTCCCTTCTTCCCCTCTCTCTTTTTCTCTCTGTCTCTTCCTCTCCATCCCAGGCCAAGAAGGTTCTAAGTGGTTCCAGCTGCAGTGATTATCTGGTGTTCAGCAGGGTAGGGCAGGGCTGGCGAGAGCTCAGGGACAGAGAAAGTCGTCAGGAATATCTGGACACCCACTCCCTGTCAGGACCCAGTCTGCGTTTCATACATGGCAAGTCCCTAATCTTTTTAGGATTATTGAGATATGAGGAATTGGCATTATTACATTAATTAAATGGATTTCTTCATTCTGTTATCTATATTTTATCTAGTAGCTCCAATAGAAATGCACACAGTCATACATCAAACCCATCGCTGTGTGAATCACTTGAAAGTTTCATGCATATAAAACCTCAAAGCCTCAAAACCCAACCAGGTGCAGCCTAATGTGAATATTTTGGGATGGATTTAGCTAATAAATAGTCTGCCTATTGTTAAAGGACACATATGGGGCAATAAAATCATATCAGTTTTCATTAGGGGTGTCCTAGCCCAAATCAGTGATTTGAGATCAGTGCAGATCCAGGCATATATTTTAATGAATCAGATATTGGCTATTTTAATGCATATTTTAATAGCTATTTTAATCTAATCTAATCCATTTTCGAGTCTTTATATTAGCCATGATGTTCAGAGCACCATCTGGTGCCCTCAAGGTGCCATTCACGGATTTTGGCAGCAGGGTTGTGGGTTTGATACCAGGCAAAGCTTTTAACCCTCTCTGCTCCAGGTGTGATGTAGCACGGCTGAGCCTGCGCTCTGACCCCGATTTACTAAACTGAGATACGTGACCCTAAAAGTGAACCCTGTGGGACCCCACAAAATATGGTAACCTAAACAGCTTCACAATCATTCCTGATGTTCCTGTTGGTGTGGCGCAACAGAGAACACCATTACCAGCCACTGAGCTACCACAGCATGTGGGAGACTGGGGTTCGATTACCGGTCTGGGTGACTGTGCTGTGCTACACCAATAAGAGTCCTTGGGCAAGACTTCTAACTTCTCCGTAATACGAGTAACCTTGTAAGTCGCTCTGGATAATAGCATCAGCTAAATGCCCGGATTGGGATTGATACGTAAATATGGTGCCAAAGACTGACTTCAGGAACCACTTGACCTCTTTCTGCCCAGGTTATGGTATCAAGACGCAGCAATGGCCCTGTTGTCCACTCTTAAACTGTTTATCAGTGTTACGGTAGCTACCCCAGTTTTTTGGTGGCTACGTATGGATGTCCATGTTGTCTGGATTCAGGAGAATAACACTGCCTTTAACAGACCTGCGTATGGCTCTCTTGTGTGTTTCTTATGTAGGCCTTACTCAGCAGTTCAGCGAGAATCTGGTGGAGGCGGAGCTTGCGTCTCGATCTGTCGACTGTCTCAGCCTCTCGTCCAAGCTCAACGAGCACAGCCAACAGGAGCAGCTTCTTAAAGCCGTGTTGCTGGCAGGGTTTTACCCTAACCTTATAAAGGTACCCCTCACTCATTCAGTTTCTGTCTTATTACATACTGTATATGGACAAAAGTATTGGGACGCCTTGTGCTTCAAAGTTTCTTTTAAAATTAAGGGTATTAAAAATAGCTTACCCTGCTTTTGTTGGAGTAACTGTCTCTACTGTCCAGGGAGGAAGGCTTTCTACTAGATTTTGGAGGAGCATTGCTTTGAGGATTTGATTGCTGGTGCGGTCATGATGTGGGGTGCTGATCACCACCCCACCTCATCATCCCCAACTCATCCCAAAAGTATTGGATGGAAAACCAACCATTATTTTAGAGAGGACAGCTCCACAGCTCAATGCTGGGGGCTTTATACCCCTCTACCCCACCTGGCATTAAGAATGGTGATAATAGGTTCAGTCTGGAAATGGTTACAAAACCAGAATAGTGCGTGTGTTTAACATCGCTGCATATTCATGTCACTGTTAATGATATTTCTGATGAGAGACATGTCTAATCCAGGCACAGCAATGCTCCCATAATGCTGCATGTTGGTCGTCAGGTCTGTATTCAGTAACAAAGCCTTAAAGAAAGCAAGTATAAAGTGTGCGGATGATCTAGTACAGAAGTCACTAACAGGCGGACCCGGACACTGTCCTGTCTGGACCTTTAACCATTAAACTATTTAGAACTATTTCATTTTGACGGAGGGTTTACTTTAACCGGCGTAACATTTCTAGCCTGGCGGCCTAGGAGACTTCCAGACCAATCGCATGCCTTGTAGATATTACACATGAACAGATCTGTGCATTATAATAAAGGCTGCAACTCAAATGAGCGACTCGTCCACACGGAAGAGGCGAGTAACTGCAGTCAGAGAAGAAAGTGAAAAAGCATAGGAGCGTTTATTCAGTAAAGCTTGATTTTTTTACATTTATTTTTTATATTATTATTTTTTTAAATCAAGAATGGACTCGTACAGGCGTAGTCGTCCCCGGGCAGTTCAGCTCTACACCTGTACTGCTCCTATGGTCACTGTCCAAAAAAAACAAAAAAACGTGTCTTCAAAATGGTGACTTTTTAAGAGAAGGCAAAAATCTGTGGACTTTAGAATGGAAGTCAGTGTAAAAAATATGAGTTTAGTCCAGGTAATTTGGAGCATTTCTATTGGTCCATTCATGCAGAATTATTTACACAGTGTATAGAACAGCCACAGGGTTCAGAAATGGAAATGTGTGGATTTCACTGGACAGCAACAATATGTTCCAAGACTGTGGACGTTATTAAAAAGCAGTGACGTCAAGCAGGACTCTTAATTTTACCTGAAATGTATTAATATGTCTGTTATTTTATAATTTGTCCAGTTTAGTGTGAAAACTCAATTAATATTGTTAAAATTTGCTGAATTGTATTTGTGCTTGTAATTTGATTAGACTACTAGGCTGCACCAGTTTACAGGGCATGGCATTGAATCCTAACACTAGAGTCAGACAAAATGATGTTCTGGATCTCGGCTTGAGGAAATCTTGACCCCTGATCTGGGATACTCGGTCAGGGCATGAGCTTCCAGCTGAGCATGATCCACTAAGGTGTCCCTGCTTATTATTCTTATTTTTCAGGTGAAAAAAGGCTTTGTGAACAAGAAGGGCAGGTTCCGCCCAGACAACCTGTCTTACTTCACCCAGGGCGGGCCTGTATTACTCCACCGCTCCTCTGTGAACAGGTAACCAGTCACCAGTCAGTGCTGTGTGGCGGAGCACAGCCTAGGCATTACTAGTGTCTATCTATTAATTCTGCATTTTGCTTGTTGTTAATGATTTCATTGAATTATACACTGCATTTAATGAGCTAATATTTAAGCTGCACACTGAATAAATGTGTTCAGTATTGTTCTCATATAAGATCTGGGCATGATTGTTTTGAGTACTGCTGTATTAAAATGTTTGGAAGGTTTCTGAGATTGTGTCTGAGAGTGCATGCGGAAACTTATCTGTGGTGTTTGATCCAGGGGTGAACAGGACCTCCCCAGCCGCTGGCTCACGTTCTTCTCTGCCATTAAATCAAACGACAACGTCTTCATCAGAGACTCGTCCACAATCCACTCGCTCTCCTTACTCCTCCTAACTGACTGTGACCTGATGGAGAGGAGAGGTAACACACACACACACACACACACACACACACACAATGCATTTCAGTTTGGTCTGAGTGGGGTGCGCTCTGCGTTAAAAGGCCCCAAACACATCATTTTTACCATTTTCCTCAGTTTGTTTTCTGGTATCCTGTAGCCATTGCTCAGATGTGGTCTTGCTCCTCAGACAGGGTGCTGATTTAAAAAATGAATAAATAAATAAATTAAAAATTAAATATGTCTTTAATTTAAATGTATATACTATAAAACATATATATATTTTTTTTATTTATGTACTATAAATATATATATACCTACTATAAAGACTGTCCCTCTGGCAGTATAGTATATAAAAATATATACACTATAAAAAATTATATTTTAAAAAATTATGTGTGTGTGTGTGTGTAACACTGATCTGATTATTGATTAGAAACGTGTGATTAAAGCTGTAAAGAACGCACATCTGATGTGAAATCATAAGATCAGATTTTTGACACACCGGTGTTCTGTCAATTTGTGCTACCTTGTCAAAGTATGCTACCATAGTGTGGCTGTTTTTTGTAGGTAAAGCTGTCTAAATAAACCAATGGGTAGAATATTGTGATCATATCAGAAAATGCTCCTGTAAAGACATGTGGATAGTGTTAATGACCCAACAGGATAAATAGAAGGTACACTTTTGTAACATGTGTAGCTAAATATTAACAGTAAGCTCAGACTGTATGAAGCAACCTAAAAAAACAGACGCTGAGTACGACTTGACAGAACAACAGCAACTGGTCTTACATGCTTACCAGCCCACCTCGAGCACTGGTCTATGGGAAAAACGACTATTTGCCTCGAGTAACACATCTTTCCCTGTCGCTGTTCACTCCGCTTGTATGGAGGCGCCTTTTTGACGCGTCAGTTATGTGGTATATTTCATTTCTTGTTAGGAATAAGTTAGTTAGGAAGAAGGGTCAGGAGGCTGGAGTTCAGCATGTCAGTGTCCCATCTCAGTCTGAAGAGACCAGTTTGTACCCAGGTCTTTTATAGGCAGCTTCCACCCTAGGGCAGGGCGGGCTATAAACCTAGGACTTTTACATCCACTGACCTTTTTGACCTGTAAAATATGGGAACATGTTCATATGGTGTCAGAATGTCTACCAGACCCACCCTTACACTGTACTGGGCACACACTAGACATACTGAATGGTGAATTGTCAGCTGAATACAACACATTAACCCCTTAAACAGCCTATGGGCTATGTGCCGGCCTAGTGATACCCATATCTGTCGATATGCTGATATGCCATCTGCAGTGCTGACTATTCCTGATCTCCATCATCTCTCTCTTTCACAGTGTCATGGGATCGGGTGGAGGTGACTCTGCCTGGCCGATCCCTTGTGCGATGGGAGCTCTCTGTTCAGAGCTGGGAGCTGCTGTGGGAATTGCGCAAGTCTCTGCAGGCTATGATCCACCGCAACCTCCAGAATTCTCAGAGCTCAGCCACGAGCACTCAAGACAGCCAACTAATTTCTTTACTGGTGGACCTTCTGAACAACACCGAGCCAGACTCTCAAAGCAGTGACTACAGTGATGAAGAATAGCAGCGCTTTTTATTGGTCCAATGTGACGCTCACTTTGTGGGTGGGCCATCCATACTCCAATCAGGACCAGGAAATACAGATTTGCTGTATTGTGAATGTGGCTAGAAACTATAGATTCTGTGATCCCTCATATATGTTGCCTACAGACTGATCATGCTTATTAGCAAATCCTATGATTTACCGGCTTGGAAATGTCCAATATGGCATTGCAGGAGAGGGATGTGCACTGGTCTGAAGAATGAATGGGAGTGTGTGCAGTCTATTTGGTCTATTGGGCCATAAGGAGGGACTGAATTTACAGACAAGAGGGGTTTGTGGAGATGTTGGACCATTTGTAAATGGAAAAAGGTGGATTTGTAAACATTGTAAACAAACAAATGTAAACATTTTTTGTTATTATTTTGTTTCCATTCTCACAAAAGTCTTTTTTTTATTTTCCATCCTCAAAATCTGTGACATTTGCACTGAGCTCATCTGAGCATAAGCTGAGCTAGATATGGATGGGGTGTGTGTTGGGTAAAAGTGCTTGGCACGTTTCTGGTTGAAGCTGGTGTTTAACTCATTATCAGAAAAAGACAGGACTTGTTCATTATTCATGTTGCTGTTGTAATGTAATGTAATTAATAATATGGACACAATACTAAAAGGACTAAAATTCTATGATTGGTGTCTTTTTATTGTTTTTATTTATTTATTTGTTTATTTTAAACACTTTATTTGAAGTCTGCCTGCTTAGGAGCTTCAAGACATATGCATAATCACTGAATAGTATATTTCTAAAGCAATACTTGACAACTTAGGAACGCTCCCTGTCAATAATCGCTGAAAGTGAACTTTTTATTAACAGTTGTGAAGCATCATGCTGTAGTAGGGAAACCTCTAAGACCGTGTTAAGAACACCACATGTAGGTTTTTAGGTCTTTAACTTCTTAGGTCAGATCATTTTCCTCTGTTCTATATAAATACCAGTGGTGAACACAAACTCTGGACAGTTGAAATATTCTAGGGTGAAATATTGAGATATTTGTACGTAACCCTTTAAAGCCTAAAACATCATAATTTGCCAGAAATGTCTAATACTCTCAAAACTGAACTGTTTAATTGACCATCTGATCAATTCTGAAAGAATAACACTTAAATCTCTTATGTAAAGGTGCATGGATTTGTCACTGTACAGTGTGCACTGCACAGCGAAATGTGTCCTCTGCATTTAACCCATCTGTGGTAGTGAACACACACTCACACTAGTGAACTAGGGGCAGTGAGTGTACACACACCCCCAGAGCGGTGGGCAGCCAACTCCAGCGCCCATGGAGTAGAGAGGGTAAAGGGCCTTGCTCAAGGGCCCAACAATGGCAGCTTGCCAAGCCCGGGAATCGAACCCACAACCCTGTTATCGATAGCCTGGCGCACTAACCACTGAGCCACCACTGCCCCATTTTTTTATATCATTTGATAAATTCCCTAATGTGTTGCTTACATCAGTGTTGTACAATTGATTGATTAACCTCTTTAAAATTTTAAGTCTTTTTAAACTTAGAAATCTGTATGTATTTTTCTCTTGCGTGCAGTGCATAGATAATCCACCAGGGAGCAGGAAACATGCATCTCCTTCATGTTTATGTAATTGATTATTTAATTAATTCTTAATGAATTCATTGTTGTTTGTCATCTTGCATGTTTAAGGTGATGGTAACTTCAGGCTCATGTAGATGGCGCTGCACAAGGCTGATGGGGCTATAAATACCTGCGGGGTGAGTGACATTACTTTGAGAATAGTGCAGTACAGTGCAGTGAGGGTCTTGATGGATGTGTGGAAAATGGGTCACAAAGCAGATGCAATTAATGATTGGCTAAAAGGAGTGACTGCGTTTGTGTGTAGCCAAAGACCACAGTGTGAAGGAAGTAGCTGAATCTCCAGGTGTATGGAAGCATACGGTCATACGGGTCTACCAGCAGTGGCAGAAATCCCAATCTACAGGATTGACTGACAGTTTCTAGGCAAGAACTGCTTCTAGAAGTCAAAGAAGATCCTTCACCACCAACTTCTAAAAGAATGCTCCACAGGGAACTTGTTCATTTATAAGCCGTGAAGCCGAGCAGCTGCCCCTGTCCATCACACTTGCAGGTATTTCATCCTTGTGCAGCACCACCTAAACAATTTTTTATTTACTTCATGAAACACCCTCCTGTCCTACAATTTCTGACGGATGCTGTTCATGAACACTCAAGTATTGCTTAGTACAGTGGTGCTTCCCAACCCTGGTCATGGCCCCAGGTTAGTGGCTTCCTACTCTTACACAGACCATCAACTCAGGAGGGTCTTGTTCATTATCCGAGTAGCTGGATGTGATGAGGGCAGGGGGCCTTCCAGGACCAGGCTTGGGGACCACTGGTTTAATAGTTCCATGATTCAGTGGATATGCTTGTGTCAGCGAGGTTCCTATGAAGGTGGCCTTCAAATAAAAGTGTTCAAATTTGGAGAGAGCATGGAGGTAATTTTTCAGAGGACACTTGGATATGGCTCTAGATATGGCTCATTAAGATCAGCTTACAGTAACAGAGCAACATTAGCAATCTAAAATCTTGACCAACAACTGATTGCAATCCACATTGCTTTAGCTGTCAGCTCAGCAAACACCGATCAAGGGAACTCTTTTATGAAGCGGAGGTGGAAACTCTTCAGCCTCTGCAGCACATCCTCCATTGTGTCTTGTGGGGTTGCCAGACAAATCCTTAACAAGGAAAAAAAAGGTCATTCAGCTTGATTGCCAGTGTTAGAGCTGGCACATTATAAAAGGGACTATAGGGGAAACCATGAAAACAGCTTGTTGATAGAGCTACTAAGAAGGTGAATTGTAGGCAGTGAGGGTACCTGATGTGATGGGTCCCCTTTTTTTGTCTGAGTTCGCAGCCTGGTGCCACACACAGCCCTGTTTCCTCCAGCAAGCGCAGGCTGTACAGCAGGTCTGGATCTAACTCCTTCTCCTGTTAACATAAAGACCACACCAACGATTACCCATCACTCTAGCTTGACCTGGCAGCTGCCATATGCAGGGGTGAAGTACACTGAGTCAGCAGTTTATTAGCTATGTGTGTGGTGCCCGTGGAGCTCAGGGGCCCAACACTGGTTGGTTGGTGTGGCGCAACAGATAACACCACTACCTGCCACTGGGCTACCACACCATGTGGGAGACTGGGGTTCTATTCCCAGTCTGGGTGATTATGGTGCACTACACCAATAAGAGTCCTTGGGCAAGACTCCTAACACTACATTGGCCCACATCTGTAATATGAGTAACCTTGTAAGTCGCTTTGGATAAGAGCATCAGCTAAATGCCGATAATGTAACATTGGCAGCTTGACAACCCCATCATCAATAGCCCGGGCAGATCTGTGTCAGTACATACCCTGAAGTAACATCAATTGTAATGTGTGTAGTTAATCTAGAGTTTCTGGTAAAGGGGAATATGATTTCATGCACCTTAAGATAGGGTTGACCCTGTAAAACTGACCTTAGCATGTTTCATTGCTGCCTGGGACAAATGCAGACGTAGGAAGGCAAAAATCCCCCCCTTGATGGGTTGGCAAGTCATTCCAGGCAAGCCACTGACCACATCCAGAATCCTCTGCACGTTGTTCATTATTGCACTCCTAATTGACTGGACCTCCTGAAAAGAGACAAAATTGGGACCATATACGCAGAGTAGAACAAACAATAGGATTGGTGGATTTCTCGGCAGGTGCCATAGGAAGAGAGGAGTGGATTAAGGCGGGAAGTGAGGATTGACCGCACGATTAGGCTTCTAACAAACACTAATCGGCTCTCTGACTCTGCAGCCAAAATATTTTCTGGATGTTAGCTGCCCAATAATAGAAAAGAAAGTTAGGTAGAGCTAGACCACCCTGTGCGCGAGGTTTTATGTTTATAGAAATCTTAAGGATTTTAAAATGAATCATCTTTGATTTAAGACTGTACCTAAACATTAAAACACTTTTGCAAAACATCAAAATTATGTGATCTCACTTGAGCATATAGAGCGTAGGAAGGCTCTCCAGGTTGTGGGGGGTTAGTCATCACGTCCAAGGTGATCTGTCCAGGCACAGGCGCACTTGCATTGGTAGAAAAGAGCGTGTGGGCATAATGCATCACCAAAGGGTCAAGGTTCACCATCTCCACATATCCACAGCGTAGACCACACCTACCAAATAAGGACATCAGATATCAGAATCATCAGAATCAGAATCAGACTTTATTGGCCATGTATGCTTACACATACAAGGAATTTGTTTTTGGTTACAGTAGCTCACAGTGCACGATGACTGACATTACTGAAATAACAAACACACCCACACACACACACAGTGACATACACACACAGACACACCTGTAAACACACCTGTAAACACACCTGTTAACATGTGCAGAGTTGTATATTTAAAGTAAAGTGCTAAGTGCAGCAGTAAAGAACAGTGCAGACTGGATTAAATAGATATAAATATGGAGAACAGAGGAGTCACTGGTTGAGACTGTAGTACAGATTGTTCTGAGGCACTATCAGATAAATAAAAGTGCAGTACAGAGAAAGAAGAGTGAGAGAACATCTGGTTAGGATGTATGTATGTAATAGACTGTATAACCATGAAGTAACCATGATCAAATGTCTGTCAATCAAAAGGGAACATCCTAGTTAAATAAATGAGTTTCAACCCTCATAACTTAAAGGTTTGACAGAATTTGTGATTTTGAATTCTTTGAATTGTCCATCCATCAAAGTTCTCTCACCAGTATACCCGGTTAACCACTTTTTAAACAGCCTATGGTCCGCTGGTGGGCCGAAAGTGTAATTACAAAATGTCTAATCTATCTAATCTAATCTATTACCAAAGAACAGCCCCACCAGTATGTATAGAAGTCTCTGTAGTTACTGAGTAATACACAGTAATATTATCTTTAACCTCTTTAACAAGGGGTTAAAGAAAATACATCATGCAACCAATGGGAGTTGCTACAGTGATTAAGAAATACTAACTGCTAGCATAGCAACTGGAGTAGAGGCCAATTAGCCAGCTAGCATAAAAAAGGTCAAACAGCCTTAAGTATTAATCCCAAAATGCTAGCTCACTTACGAGGCTTTGGGGCAGCTCAAATACACTGTTAAAAATAAAAGGTGCTACACATGGGTCTTTGAGCTCTGCCATAGAAAAGCCACTGTTGGTTCCCTAAAGAAGCAGGCTTGCAGTAGAGATGTGTGAGCGTGGAGAAAATTTCAAAGAACCTTCCAAAGAACCTTCATTGGTTCTCATTTAAAGGTTCTTCAATCTCACACATCACTATTACAAACATGGTGTCTTCTATGGCAGTGCTTCCCAACCCTGGTGGTCCTGGAGGACCTCCTTCCCTGCACATTTTAGTGGTTTCCTGCTCACATTCATCTCAGGAAGGGCTTGTTAATTAACTGATTAGCTGCATTAGGTGCGTTGGGTGCAGGGTAAACGTCTGAGTTGAGGGCTGGGGGTCCTTCAGGACCAGGGTTGGGAACCACTGTTCTATGGCCTTACTTCAAGAACCATTTGTAACACCTGCAGCAAAGGTTACAGTTTTTATGTTGGCCAGAGTGATCATTTTTTAGTTTCATCGTCAGGCAGGTGTCTTACTACATGTCACTTTCTGATGTTAATACTAGCAGTGTAATGATTCCATTGATTAAATGAGATTAGATTAAATATTTAATATTATCATGAGTTTATTCATTTCATTTAGTTTTTAAAAACTACTAAATGCACAAACGTGACTAGAGGAACTATTTATATAGTTGGAAAATATAGATAATATAGATAGTAACACCAATTATTTTGGAAATGTTGGTTAAGTTAAGTCTTAAATTTGACCTTTGTGACCTTGCCAGGAAAGATCTGGACTAATCTCGCCCCTGTATCTAGTCTCCTACATCAAGTAGTACTTTAAACTTTGAGCATTACCAAGCCAAATAGACACAATTACACATACAACACAACACACACACACACAGACACACACACACACACACACACACAAAGTCAGCAAAGATATCTGTGCTCAAACATTACAAAATACAGACAACAGAAGATCCTGCTGTGACATTCAGGGGTGGGAGTGTGTGAGGCATTGTGGATGTTGCTGTTCCCACTAAAATCACAGCCGTAACAAGTCAGTTTGATCCTGGATTGCTGAGCAGAACTACAGGACAAGCCAGGCAAATTCACTACAGGCACTACACTTCCCATCATGCCTCAGCATCTTTCCGAAAGCACGAACAGCTGTTGTCTGTTGTCTGCATTTTGTAATGTAAAGCAGATATCTTTGCTGACTGTGTGTGTATGTGTGTGTGTGTGTGTGTGTGTGTGGTGTTGTATGTGTAATTGTGTCTATTTGGTTTGGTAATGATAAAAGTTTAAAGTACTACTTGATGCAGGGGACTCAGATTCAGGGGTGAGATTAGTCCAGGTCTTTAAAGGTCAAATTTAAGACTTAACCAACACTTCCAAAATGGTGTTATTATCTATATTATCTATATTTTTCAACTATATAAATAGTTCCTCTAGTCACGTTTGTGCATTCTGTTTGTGCTTTCAGTCAGAGCCAGGTTATTTTGTTTTTGTGGAGCAGAGAAATGAACATTCGTCAATAATTAAAAGACACACAGACACAGACAAGCTAATGAGAGCTCATAGCTGTGTGTTGTGATTAAGGCCACTTATAACTGTATAACCTACCAAACCCACACATTAGACCTCTCTTACGTTAGCATATAGCATATGGGCTTCATTTATGCCAGCTGGAAAAGGGGCATTGATGACACCAGCTTGCAAAACAAGCATTGTGATATAACAGTGCTAGTTTATATAATATAAATATAACATATATAACAGTAAACATTAACATAAAAAAACTTTTAAGCTTTTAAAATCGTTTTAAGCTTTTAAAATCGGTAACTAGCTAAGCTGAAATGCAAAGACAAAATCACAATTTCAGATGTATTTCAAAACTTGAAATGGAAACTCAATGGAAGTCAATGGAACAAGATTTTATTCCAGGTCATTTTGGAGCATTTCTATTGGTCCGTTCACCATAATATTCTAATATAATGTAAAGAACAACTGCCCTTTTAAAATTACCTTTTTAAACAGTTAACGAGCTAACCTGAAATGCAAAGACAAAATGACAATTTCACATATAGGTTTTATGCCACAGAGGAATATTAATTATTATTATTTATGTTTGTTTATTATTATTAGTAGTAGTAGTATCATTATCATTGTCAGCCCCTCGGTACTGCGCCCTCCCACAGGCTCACAGAAGGACTTTTGTTGTGTTTCTGTTCTGGTTTTGATTCATGGACTCGGTTCTTGTTCATTTGCGTTCATGTATGTTCGGTTCAGTGTCTTGATTCATGTTCATGTGTTTGATTCAGTTTCATCATGTCTTGTTTAGTTAATGTGTTTCACCTGAGACGGGGGGTACTTAAAGAGCTCGGACACTGAGCTCCTCGCTGAGAATTGTAGGTTCAGAGCCTCAAAGTAGCCCGAGAGGCTCATGACTCAGATCACGGTTTGTTTAGGTCAGATTGGTTCACAGTTCAGGTCCACTAGTGGACCTTGCTTCTTTCGTCGGGTTTTGCGAGGCACAATCGCTTGGATACATCCGCAACTCGCGCTCCAGCTAGACGTACCCCTTTTTTGTTAATAAAGTACTTGCATTGGATCCATCTCTGCGAGTGTTCGTCCCTCGGTGTCTGGCCTAACCAGCCATGACAATCATTATCATTATATTTACTATTGTTATTATTATGTATTATAATATTATAATATTATAATAACTAGATAGTGATATTAATTATTATTACTGCATTATACTGATGTGCCCCTCTAAATTCTGTTTGTGCCCCAGTACAACAAGTAGTCTATAAACATCCCCTACTGTTAGTAAAATTCTGCTCTCCTATTGGCCAGTCAGCACTGTGAAGGCAATTCAAAATATTTCCATTCTAAAAACTCACTCTCCCATGAATCCTTTGGAGATGGAGTGGAAGGAGGCCAGCTCCATGTTACTGGAGAATGGAGGTCCCATTTCAGACAGCACCTTCTTATACGAATGAAACTCACTGTCGTCCCCGAACACACAGCTCTGGTACACCTGGGGGAGGGAGACAGGAGAACAGAAAGGCAAAACTATTCACGTGTCAAAAACTCAAAAACTGGACCGATGCCATAGAAGAACCACTTATAGAACCAGTATAGAGATGTGACCTTTAAAATGATAAAGAATCTTACATTTGCACCAAGAGAGTTTTTTTAGGGGTCTTTTAAAGGTTCTTCACAATCACACACACGTCTCTACAACAAACATGGTTCTTCTATGGCACTCAAATCTAACCAAAGAACCATTTGTAGCACCGTTATTTTTAAGAGTGTTCTTCAAAATAGCAGCTTTACAGAAGCCATGAAAAACCTTCTTAACTTTTAATGGAAGTCAATGGAACAAGATTTTATTCCAGGTCATTTTGGAGCATCTATTGGTCCGTTCATCATAATATTCTAATATAATGTAAAGAACAACAGCCAGATTCAAATTCTGTCAAGAAGTCAAAAACACTCAATATGACAAAAACCTTCACATTCATACAGCATGAAAAAGAAGCTCATCTAATAAAAGAAACCGTGGACTTTTCTGTTCACTGAGTCGTGCTTTAATGAAAAGCAGTCACCTCATCTGCCAATAGGAAGAGCCCTTCTTCTGCAGCAAAGCGGATGACCTCCTCAATAGAGGCCTTACTCTGCACATGACCTGGTGAAAGCACAGGAAACATTTGCACAACTTTGGTTAAACTGAGTGAAAGCGAGAGTGAGGTGAGTGGCATGCCTTGTTTTGAGGTTTGGGGTGGGGTTAGATGTCACACAGATGTGGTCTGACTTTTCATAAGCAGGGTTGAGAGGGTTGTTATTAAAAACGTGGAACAGATCACTGACTGTTAAAAGTGTAAACTGGAGCCTGTACAGAATCCGATTACTTTCCATTTTTTGGATTCATAACATTAAATAAAAACAGCTTTAACTTAACCCCTTAAACAGCCTATGGGCCACCGGTGGGCCGAAAGTATTATTACAAGCTTCTATTACCAGAGAATAGCCCCACCAGTTTGTGTAGGAAGGACATCAGCACAAAGATGATTCTTGAATGGTCCCATTTTTATCCGTTTGGCTTTAGTACAGAAGGCCCTGTAGTTACTGAGTAATACACCCCAATACACCCCAATAACACTCCAAGGATTATCACACACTAAAGTGTATTACTCAGTTGCTACAGGTCCTTCTGTACTAAAGCCAAACGGACCAAAATGGGACCATTCAAGAATCATCTTTGTGCTGATGTCCTTCCTACACATGTGCCATATGCCTTCCATTTCTTAATGAGGAATTTAGCCGAACTGCAGGGGATGTCCAGTCACTCGGACACTCTTCAGTATCATTTCTTGGAGTTGGGTGGAGCGTTCTTTTGTCCTTATGGTGTATTTGTAGCCAGCAACATGGGCGCACATGCCCCGATGATTTTAGCCTGGGCCAGCCTTATTTCATACTGGACATTTGAGCATACTGGATAGCTCATAGCTGTATGTTGTGGTTAAGGCCACTTATAACCATATGACCTACCAAACACACACACACATTAGACCACTGGGGCAAAGGCATTCATTAAACTAGCAAAGGCAGCAGTTGCGTTAGCATAGGCTTTATTTATGCTAGCTTGTAAAAGAAGGGCATTGATAGCATAAGCTTGCAAAATGAGCGTTGTGATATTACTCACAGTTTAATTGAATTATTATGACTAACATTATTATTATTATTATTATTATTATTATTATTATTATTATTATTATTATTATCTAGTGTTATTATTAGCATTATTAGTACATTATACAGCTGCCTCTCTAAATTCTGTGTGTGCCCCCGACTTACACTCTTCAATAACCTTTTCTTGGAGTTGCGTGGGGTGTTCATTTGTCCTTATGGTGTATTTGTAGCCAGGCCCATGAGCGCACATGGGCACTTCCAGGGATTTTGGGCCCCATGAAAAGATATTACACTGATCCCCACAACTTAATTCATTTTTTTTTTAAAAAGGCCCCTGTCAGCCGCAGGCCCTTAGAATCGTCCTAATCCCCCCAGTACAACGCCCCTGGCCAGGAGTACTGACCAAACAGTGACTGGAGCTTCCAGACAGGTGTCTTTGTACTGCAGTCAGGTGATCTCCACTCCACTAGTTGTGGGAATACTAGCACCGATTGCCTGGACCGTCGTTGAATTAGGTCAGTCACGGGGGGGTAAATATTAATGCAGTGACTTATTTTACAGTATATATTTTTATTTAATCAACAATACTTGAAACAAAATAGAAATCTGTCAATCACTTTGACATTAAATATTTTTTTGTGAATTATTGTAAAAAAAGGCAAATTATATCGATTTTTCATAGCCGGTGTAATCTCATGTTTCTTTGCACTTCCTACAGTTACCTGATGGATTCCCTGGATTGATGACATATAAAACCATTGGGTTGCAGTGCCCCCTGGCAGCATGGAGGGCTCTGCGTAGCTCTTGGATCTGCACCGTCCAGTCCTGCTCTTCACACAAGTAGTAGGGCACTGAGACTGCTCCTTGGGCGACCAGAGCCTTGTTAAAGCTGCGGTAGCAGGGCACAGGAGTGAGGACCCCAGTCTGCTGCGAGCCCTCACCCTTAACCAACAGCTTCAGCAACAGCTATGGGGAGAGAAATGTCAGTTATCATTGTCCTAGCCTATTCATTGTATCCCAGATCATTAAAGCACATGTATTTATTCCAGTGTGTCCCACCATAAGCGCATGCTGGGAACCACTTGTGATAGCGATGTTGTCAGGATCGGACGCAAAGCCGTCCCGTCTGGTGATGAATGCGGATATTGTGTGCCGGACCTGTTTTATCCCATATATAGCGGGATATGAACCTAATGAATTGTGGAAAACACCATTGTAATGAATGGATTGCCATAATATCATAGTAATAAATAAATAATAGAGTCTTTTTAAATACATCACCTAAGCTTCCACCTTCACATTCTCCTAGAAGCCTTTGGGCCCTCTGTCTCACATCCAAGGGTAAGCTGTCATCATGCATGAGGGAAGGGTAGAGGCAAGTGGCCAGGACCTGCACCACAGCCCACACAACTTAGTCATGTCTAGTCATGTAGCAGACATTTGTAACCAGAGAGTCTTCTAAATACAAGGCAACATTTAAGGTGTGGCATTTACAAAAGACAAAAGTGCACAAACATACAGTACAGGCCTTATCTGAGTTTGGACCATGCCTTTAAAATAGTGGTCATAATTTAGTCCTGATACCATGAGGGAGCAATGCCCTTTTAGGTGGAGTATAATGCAAAAATTGCTTGGCCACTAGGGGCACAAGTCTTCTGCCAGTTTATTGATGCCCTTGTGAATATGGCCTATAAATGTAGAGCATCAGTAGCTAACCTGGCAGGTTCAGTTCAGACCTTCTGGTAAAAATTTACCTTTACCTGGGGTAAAATATACACCATATGTCCAAATATCGGTGGAATTAATGCATTCAGCTACTTTATGTTGTACCTATTACTGATACAGATGTGTGAATGCACACACACACAGCTTGTCTAGTCCCTGTAGAGCAGCACTGTCAACAGAATATGACTCTATGGAGCAGATAAATATGAACCTATTGGCACCAGACGTGGGCTTGAGGCGTATAAAGCCCCCCAGCATTAAGCTGTGGAGCAGTGGAAGAATTGTGTTCTCTGGGATGATGGATGTTGGTGCTCCATCCAATACTTTTGGGATGAGTTGGGGAGTTAGGGATGAGGTGGGATGAGTGCTCCTCCAAAATCTAGTACAAAGGCTTCTTCCCTGGACAGTAGAGGCAGTTACTCTAACAGAAGCAGGATGGACTCTCTTGGCAGCAGTTTTGCTGCTGACTGCTAGGTCTGTGGTGTGGCTGACCCCCTGCTTCGACTCTAGCTTTCTAGAATTTCATAGTATTGTGCAACTTTAAATGTGAAGAAAAAATTCAATTGACAAAATTGCAGTAAAATATCACGGTATGTAAAAAGTATGCTATTCTAAATATGTGATATTATATTTTATTGATTTGAAGGAATGATTTACACTAGATTATGTGGCTGGAAATGTCAACCCTAACCCCAAAACCTTAAAAGCAGGACTGGCCTTGAATAAAGCTTCACTGGTGCTCCTGCTAGTCACTGGTGAAGAGACACTACAAATGGAAGCTGGCTGAAGTAGATAGCAATACACCCTCTTCCAGCCTCGGATATGGCTCAAGTCCTGTCCGGTTTGGTTTTAACTTCTCTGACTCTGGATTCAGCTCACGAATGGCTTGATAATTGACTGATGAGTCAGTCAGATAGGTTACAACTGGGACCACCATCCAGGAAGAAAAGGACATGGTAAAGCCTGACTACTGGGTGTGCACGTTTGAACAGAGAGCTTACCTGACGGACGAATGTAAGGGGCCTTATTCCCATTCCCTGGGGATTACCAGATGAGACATCAATCAGTTCTTTATAGGGCTTCGCTATACCCTGCAAAATATGGCAATGACGTAATTAGACATACACACCATGTATCACATCAGAGTCTGACCTTATTAACACCTCTTGGTTCATTGGTTTCTTTTTCTGGTTACAGATTGCACAAACAGTGACCAGAGAGGGGACAGATCTGTAGAGTTAATCATTATAAAAGTTGTAAAATATGAGACTGAAGTTTAATTTAGAACTGGTCTGGTTTTGTCCAGTGAAATATTTCCCATGCTTGTGTTCTTGTGCAGGTCACTGTAGCTTAATTCCAGTATTTCTTGTAATGCAAGTCTTAGATATGTTCAAGCATGTCTGTGTGATAAGAAGCACAAAGCTTTTTTTTGTTTACTTTTTTGTTTACTGTTGCCTGACTGAATGCATCAATGGCAGAATCACATATCACATATCAGACCAGGATGTGACAGGAAGGAAAAGTATAGAATAAATATATTTTTTAATGGATCATTTAATGCTTCAGTGAGACCAGGACTTTCCATATTCTGATTACTGCAAATATTAATGTTTTGTTATCTTTTGATGAAGATTTTTTTTAATTAGCCTATTATATGGCTAAAAGGGCAAATAGTTTTAACTGACAAATATTATAAAATATTGGCTTTATACATCAATTAGTTCTAGCAATGCAAGCTGATTGGTTGAGAAGCATTGTAATGGCTTTTCAATAATGTTTTTCTCAGGGCATTTATGTTGCTTCTTGTTTTTTCAGCACTGGTGTTCTGCGGAGTGATGCAGTGTTTTTGCGATACAGTGTTTATGACAAACAGTGTCACTCCACTAAATGCAATTGCTATAAATTACATGATAAACCAAGACATAACATAAATGCCCTGAGAAAAAGAACAAAAGATGACCCCAAACCAAACAAAACATACACAATAACAAACAACAAATGGACACAAAAAAAAACAAACTGGTGGACGGGAAACAGAGTTTAATTAGTTGGACTTGGACTTTTTTGGTAATGATTTAGATTTTAATGATTATAAAACTGTCACACACAAACCTTGTGTCTCCAAAATGTCAGCATTACAGCAGGAGGATAAAAACCTTAGCTTTCAATGCAAAGTAAAAATATTATTTAAACAAGATTTTATTTTGTTTCCACTCATTTACACTCAGATGATAAAGTGAGTTTCAGCAGGGCTGGTTGTGTTTAAGGCTGGCTGTCCTCAATCAACTAAATCTCTGTATCAGTTCACAATAGTATAGAATAATAATACTAACATTTATTTGTTGCTGGAGTAATTAGGGGGGTAATTATCTTTTCACAGCACTGTAAAATATGTTCATGTTATTGATGGGAATGTCTCTAGAGATTGTGTTCTTCTACTACTAAGGAGTTAGAGCTGAAATTACAGGTCAAGTAAAACAGTTAACTAATCCTACACTGTAGCATTTGCCTGTGGAGCATCCTGGCAATGAGAAGTGTGTGTTATCGACTGTGACACAGCCAGGATCTGTAAGTCTGATTTATGATGTTACTGCCAATGAGCCAATCACCAATAAGCTGAAAAAGAAATAATTTATTATTACATTAAACAGGGTTTCAGCTCGTTATCATTGACAAAATCAACCGACCGCCGTGGGGCAGATTAGAGATTTTAGTTCACACTTCCACAGGAGAAATGATAAACTGTGTCTGTAAAGCATGCAAATCATCGCTGAACCTCAACTCCAGTATGAGGAGAAGCGCCCTGGTTTCCAGTGCAGAGTACTGGCATGTCTTACCTGTTCAATCTCAACCCTGATTTCAACTGCTCGTCTTTCTAAGATCTCCTGCTCCGAGACTTTCATTTTTCTCACATCTGGATTGATTTCCCTCAGGAGCAACATCCTTTTGATATCTTCTATAAGGTTTGTTCTCTGTTGAAAGCTTTCCTTTAGCTCCCAGAATTCAGAATAATACAGAGTAAAGAGCTCCAGGAGTCTTCAGGAATCTGCCCTCTTTCTGGATGAAATCCCTGTTCTTTTAATGTTGAGATCTCAGAGCTTTTCGAAGCTCAAGATTAAGGGCTTTTCAGGGATGATTCACTAGACGTCCATTCATGTATCAGGTTCAAGTGTCTTCTTCCTTCTGGTTGTAGAAGCTGGGAATCTGGGAGTAAAGGACACAAATGCTGGAGTCATTAACGAGAAACGCCTCCGTGAATAGATGACCATTCCGTATCTTTTAGCAAGGCAAAGAGAACGGATGCATGCTGTGTTCAAGTTTTAATAGGATTGATCTATAAGCCATGCTAACTTGTTCCATAAATGTTTCACATCTGGACATGTTTAGTCATTACTGCTCTGAAGAAAAGTCAATGAATTACGTTATGAGACAGTAAATGTGGTTCAAATATGAAAAAAAAAAAATTGGCCTCTGTACTTTATAATTTAAAATTCATTTTATATTCATATTCTCAGATTTTAATAAAAGGCCTTTTTATACATTTCAGTTTTACCATGCTGACATTGCAGACATCACAGGTCATTGACTTTGCCTGTCAGAAGTTTTCCACCTCTCCCTTTGTATCCTCAGACCTGTCATGTGGAGAGTATTCTGATGGGCTGTATCACCGTCTGGTACTGGAACTGTACTGCTCTTGAAGACAGACTGGTTAGGGTCCTGTAGATTGAGTCCTGTTCTGAGTGAGAAAGAGGGACAGTTGGTTGTAGACAGAACATTCAGGAATCTTTGAGAGGAAAGAGAGAAGAGAAATGGGTCTGTAGTTGCAGATGTCTAAGCTCTGCAAAGGGTGGTGCGCACAGCCCAGCAGATCATCGAGGTTCAGCTTCCTAAGGACTCTACCCACCCAAGCCACTTGGAGGAGCAGGAAGTCATGATCTTGGGTGATCATCCCCAACTGCCCAACTTATCCCAAAAATATTGGATGGAGCACCAACCATCATTCTAGAAAACAAAATTCTTTCACTGCTCCACAGCTTAATGATATGACGGGCCTTGGGTGGCGCATGTAGGCCGTTCAGTACAACAAGCCTCAGTTGATGCATGTAGGTTGTTTAGTACAACAAGCCTCAGTCGATGCATGTAGGCCCTTCAGTACAACAAGCCTCAGATGATGCATGTAGGCCCTTCAGTACAACAAGCCTCAGGTGGTGCATGTAGGGCATTTAGTACAGCGAGCCTCAGTTGGTGCATGTAGGCCATTCAGTACAGTGAGCCTCAGTTGGTGCATGTAGGGCATTTAGTACAACAAGCCTCAGTTGATGCATGTAGGCTGTTCAGTACAGCGAGCCTCAGGTGGTGCATGTAGGTTATTTAGTACAGCGAGCCTCAGGTGGTGCATGTAGGTTATTTAGTACAGCGAGCCTCAGGTGGCGCATGTGGGCCGTTCAGTACAGTGAGCCTCAGGTGGTGCATGAAAGGGGAGGCTCAGCTAACTAAGCTGCATGAGTGTGGAGACTGGAAAAGCCATACTTGGGACTTCAATTATTTTCTTGGGTGTTGATGGAGGGTGGTTTACGAAAAGGAGGTTTTGCGTCATTTGAGCCCTGTGTTTGTGTTGTCTCTGCACCTAGCTAATTGCTGGGTCACGGTGACCATGCCCCTTACCCTACAGGAACCAAAAGTGGTTCTTCTATGGCATTTCTTAAAGAATACTTTGTAGCACCTTCATTTTTAAGACTGCACAATAAAAATATAGTTGAATATGTTTGTATGAAGTTCAGAACACCTTGTAAAAGAGTGAATGTGTGTGAGAGATGTGGCAAATATTGGTTTAGTAAAGTCAAATAAGGAAATTTGAACTTTAACCCTGTACTTTCCCAAAAATCAGTGCAGATGATTACAGGAAGCCTCTGAACAGCATCCAAGAGAACTCACGCCAACTCAAGAAGGCTTTGTTTCTGTTGCCACTGCATTTTGTGGAACAGATTATCATTAACTAAACTTCCCAGTGTTAAAGGTCAGACTCTGTTGGGGATTTTGGGGGGAGATTTCCATCACCTTGCCATTTAAAAGTACACTGTCTAGCTCAGTGGGTGAACTGCACCAGCAAGCAGATTTTAACAGATTATTATACCAGTGGAATTCATACTTAACTTGCTTGTTACTATCTATTTCTTTCAGCACTTGAAGAACAGAGCCCGTTATGGGTTGTATGACTGAAGTGTTGTTGATTTTTACTGCTTGCATGGCAGCAACAGCTTTGGGTAAGTGTGTCGTCTCAGGCAGGATATCTATGAATAACACTCTTAGGTGTGCAGAGGTGGGAAGATTCCCTAAAGGGCAGTACTGTAAGTGGTGTGACATTACAATCATAATAGGGGCTGATTGACGTACAGTGCTGTGCAGAGGTTTTTAAGGCACCTAAGCACATTATGTAGATCATGTTTTTTAGCAATAAGAAAGTAAAATGAGTAAGAATTTCTCAGTTAAGCATTTGATATATATATATATATATATATATATATATATATATATATATATATATATATATATATATATATATATATACTCTACATGATGATGCTAATGAATATTAGAATTTACTAAATCATATTTCCCATTTCTTCTCCTTTAAAGCTGTGGTGAAGCCTATATCAGGTAATGAAGAATATTAATCATGATGTAACTGATTAATGGAAATGTTCTTGCTTGGGACCTCCAGCACTGATGTTGTATTCTGTTTTATCTTCTAGAGGCTGATTTTGATGCCATAGTGGAAGGTAAACAAAAGAGCTGCTAACATTGTGTCTCAAAACAAATGCATGTATGCTAGTCACTGGGAAATGTAGCATACCTGTTTAATATACTAGAAACACTGAAAAATTAAGCGTGTAGTGTAGTGTAGTGTAGCTCAGATTACCAGGTGTTTACACAGTCTTTATTTACCTGGCTTATCTGCCTTCTTAGCTGGTTACAGAGAAAAGATGACTATAAGATAAGATAGTCCTTTATTAGTCCCGCAGTGGGGAAATTCCCCACTAACCTACCTATGATATGAATTTATGGCAAATGATGAAAACTGTCTTTACTCTTACCAAATTGTTTTGGGTCTTTTTTTTTTCAAAAGGGAACATACCTCCAGATTCTCCTGTTATGGGCTTAGTCTCCCATCCAAAATATGTAGTGATGCTCCAACATAGCCTAACTGCTGACCTATGCGTGATTCAGTGACGTATGGTACAGCATGATAAAGTGTAATTTCAATTTAGTGCAAACCGTGTGCAAACAAGATGAGACTACTCCATAAATCTAGTGTAAGCATATAATGTATATTGTGTGAATTCAAATGTATTTCTATAGGCTGCTCACAACCAAAGAGATCTGGGTCCGAACCTCTTTTGAGCAAACCAAGGGCTTATTCCGCATGATCTGAGGTGTAGGCAAGGAAAAACTCCCTCAGATTGAGAGGAAGAAACCTTGAGAGAAATCAAAACTCAGAAGGGGAACCCATCCTCCTCTGGTCGACACTAGATATCACAAAAAAAAACTGATAAAAGAAACTCTAGTGAATTAAGAGACTATGGCAATGTGACATCAAGCTTTAAAAGATTTAAATATGAGTGAAAGTCCATGCAGGTACATGAGATTCACTTCAGCAGCAGGCAGACAGATGGGGGAGAAAGAACAGAAGGGTTTAGGAGTATGAATAGACTGATGTGCAGCCTGTAAAAGAAGGTGATTAGAAAGATCACACTAACAATCCGATTCCTGAAATCAGACTCATACAGAACAGTGTTAGTATGGAAACAGGCTACATCAACAAGGAAAACAGTACAGAACACTGGTGGATTATCCAAAAGCTTGAGCAAAAAGGTATGTTTTTAACCCTGAGAGTGAGTCCCGAACACACGCTTGGTCTCAAATGCTTGGTTTAGGTCTAAACTGATTATTGAACAGCTCTGGTGTAAAAAAAACCATTTGATTGTTTTTGTTTTGTTTTGTTTCTGGATCAGATTCCAAACAAACGAGTGACACTTTGACTGAAGACTCCTGTCAACCCCAGTGCCCGTTTGGCTGGGTGAAATTTGACGGCCGCTGCTTCATCTATCAGAGCAACAGCATGGACTGGGCCTCTGCTGAGGTTCACTTAAATTCATTACAACTGTTCATCAGTGGGCAGTAAACTGTAAGGCTTAGTTAGCTAGCACTGGGACATGTGCACTGGTTTGTCCATTCAACATAAAAAAGACTTAATGGGGTAACAAGGAATCTAGATCATACTTTGAACCAGATTTAGATTTGCTAATTTGCTAACATAGTCATTCTGCACTGTGTTTACTGTATAAGTAAAGTACAAATACAACGTAGTACAAAATGCGAAAGTAGCAATAATAATTAAACAGTGTATTAGCAGCTATTAGCTGAGAAGAGTGACAGCATTTTACATAGAAACTGACAGGTAAATTTATTCAAGATTTAATTAAATGTGAATTAGAATTTGGCACAAGTACATCATTTATAGCAGGTTTAGTTTTTTTCTGTTTCTCTTTCTAGAATTACTGTTTAAATCTCGATGCTAACCTGGTCTCAATACACAGTGAAACTGAGCACAAACTGGTCAAGTCCTTGATTCGTGCTTATGACTCTAAAGAGAATCCTACATGGCTTGGTCTTTCCAATTGTCAGAAGGTAAGAGAGCAATAGCTAAATTTATATCCACACATTGTCATGTGTATTTTTTTTATAATTATTTAAAAATGTTTGATTAAAACAGCAAGTATTGAAAAATGACTTGGTTAAGGACAGACAGACATAAAACAATAGACCAATAACAAACACGATAAACATTGGAACAAAAAGTTACAACTTAAAAAAAACCCATAAAAAATACTGAAAAACAGTGTTGCCCACTTTCAATATTTAAAGAATGTATCTAAAACAAATCAGTGACACACATTTCCAAATGTTTAGGCCTTTTGATTACAAATTCCAGAAGGTTTTACATTAAAACTATAATAAATCAAGAAAGTATTTTTGGCAACACTAGAGGTACACAGAAAAAGGGTTTGGTAAGATTGTATTTGTTCAATAAAGCCTGAATTACACATTTTTAGATATTCACTGTAAAGCTTTATTCATTAACACCTTTATTAGTACATACAGTAATTTGAGGTCTGATATGTTAACTGTATATGTTGTTGTAATAATGCACAATAAAAAACAATACCACCCTGTGATGCCAGTTTTTAGAGGCTCATTTACTGTAGTGCTTTATTCTGTAATTAGTGATGAGTAGAACCTCACTTTAGAACATACAGTATATAATATTAAGATGTTAAAAAAAAACAATAACATTTTATAGTGGATATTAAACGCTTATTGTCCTAATTGATTGTTGATGGTTAACCTTTCAGAGAAATAGCTGGATCTGGTCTGATGGTACCAGACTAACTTACACCAACTGGAACCCAAATGAACCAAATTTTTCAAACAATGAGTGTTGCGCGCATATCAACTGGCCTGGTAAGTGAAGTTATATGTGGAATGGAAGCATGTAGCTTAACATCACTGTCAGTTGAACTGGTATGAGTTTTTTATTCTTTTGGTTTTTGCAGACAGAAAAAATTGGAATGACATTCCATGTGGCCAAAGCTATCCCTTCGTCTGTGCCAAAAAGCTCACCACTAAAACATCCGGAATTTCAACACTAAGAGAACAGCTATAGTGATCATTTGTATGATGTTATGTTTGCATGGTTCATTTCTTGAATAACCCAAAACAAGTAAACAATAAAGTCATGTCTTACATTAAAATGTCTAAATAAATGTCAGAAAGAAAGATTCAAAAATTTGCTGATTTATTTCTAATTGATAAATGACATGTGTAAACTGCACACTGTGGGGCTGACGCTCAGCTAGACTCTCTCTCATTCATGATCAGATGCTGTTCAAGGCTGTCGTCCTGGATTGCTTAATGCAAGATGCTGTAAAGCCTCTTTGATGTGAATGTATCCAAGTTTGATCATCATGATGTATTAGAACGTGTATGAAGTTCCACCAGTTGGTCGACTGAGCTCAGTTGGTAAGCTCTTGGCCATGTTTCTCTATCAATCACTTTAATACACATGAGTCTGAACCTATTGGCCATTTTTTAACTGAGAGAAAACAAATGGCAATACTATGGAAATACTTGCATTAAACTACTAATATGAGAACGATAACAGACTAAATAGAAATTCAGGCATTGGATAGACATGGGAGGTTTTTTTTATCAAAGCTACATCTCAAAAAATCTAAATGTTCAAAATGAGGGTCTCTGCCATTCTAGGGTTAACAGGAATTCCAACAGCCTCACACCATCTTAATCTTGTTTAACATGCCTTCTCATCTTACCCTACATGAACTATTCACAAGGGTCCGCAGAAGAGGCAACTGCAATCCATGCTCAGATACAACCAGTGATTTATCCTCTGAGTAGAGTCCTTGTGATAGGACTATAATAATCTATCTGTCTGTCTGTCTGTCTGTTTACATGTATCTTCCATTTGTCCATCCACCATCCACCATCTATCTGTCTGTTTATCTGTCTGTCTGTCTGTCTATCTGTCTGTCTGTCCTTATGTATCTACCATTTGTCCATCCACCATATGTCCATCTGTCTATCTGTCTGTTTGTCTGTATCTATCTATCGCCCTATCTATTTGTCTGTCTGTCCGCCCGCCTGTCTGTCTATATGTATCTATTGTCTGTCCATCTGTCTGTCTGTCCATCTATCTATCTATCTATCTATCTATCTATCTATCTGTCTATCTATCTATCTATCTATCTATCTATCTATCTATCTATCTATCTATCTATCTATCTGTCTGTCTGTCTGTCTGTCTATCTGTCTGTCTATCATTTGTCCATCCACCATATGTCCATCCGTCTATCTGTCTATCTATCTATCTATCTATACATCCTTCCATCTATTCTACAAGGCTACTGAACACATACACACAGAGCCCCCTAACATGCATTTTCTAAATATGTTAAGGGGGGCGGACACCAGCAGAAATGGAGGGTGTATATAGTCTGTACAGGAGTTCTAACATTCTCATTCTGGACTTTAACCTAGCATTTATTCCAACCATTCTGCATGTTTCCAGCTTCAATCACAAGTCAAAAAAGCAAGCATGATTCGTCTGATTGAATTGCCACAGCTTTTTGCTGTCTCCATGGCTTTAACAGCATTTGGTAAGTCATGTATGTATGTAGTACCAGCTATGGATTTCAATAGGATGTAAATACTATACTTTAATAACAGAATTAGATTTATGTGCACTGAGTCTTCAGAGCAGCATGTAGTTTAAGACCCGTATAATATTTATAGCCAATGTTTTCATCATGTTCTCTCTTCTTTAAGCTGTGTTTGGGACACCTGCTCCAGGTAATGACTGACATTACACCACTGTTAGCCACCACAGTCACATCTAAAAGATCATTAACACTGTCTGTGTCTCTGTTTTTTCAGGAACAGACTGGGACAAAGTAGTGAAAGGTAGATTAAAGCATTTCAGTACCATAAACCAATAAATCACACCTCATCTCTAATAGGTCTGTGTTTAAAATGGTTACTGTCTTTGCAGAAACTCAGTAATTATTTTAAATGCTCTTATTATGATTTTTTGTATTCCTTCAGACTCCCTGCATGGCAAGCCCTCTAAAATCGAGCATTTTTCTGTGCAGTACTCCTCATGCTCTTCATATTGTCCGGCAGGGTGGGTGACGTACAGCAGACGCTGCTTTAAGTATGTTGGACAAGAGATGTCCTGGGTCTCGGCTGAGGTACGCCTGCTTTATTTTTTGCTTAATTCAGGAAGGAATCAGGGCTAATGGGAATGGGAAAGAAAAATCTTTGATCCTTGAATTTAAATCAATTCTTTATTGAATTATTGATGTATTGGTCTCCACTATATAACTATACACAGCTACAGAAATTTACAGATGTAATGTAAGTCGATGGTTGGAGAAAAAAACAAACCAAACCAACCAAAGCTAAGAGAAACCTAAAATACTTTCAGTGGAACAGATGCTTATCTCTGCTGCAGCGGCCATGAAAACCACAACCATTTAACGCAGCATCAAATCTGCCTGGCTTGGTGCACCTGTCATCTTCTTTTTCCATCTTGTTGCTTAGAAGTTGACAGTTTCCTGGATCAGATTTACCTTCTTAAATATTTGACTTTAAAGAAGGTCATATTTCTATTTTTATTATTTCTATTTATAAAATGAAATGCTCAATAAAACATCACAGCCATGCAGTTGTTTCTGTCAGTGTGTGTGGGTGTGTTTCCTGAATTGTGTACGAAACCTGTGAACCTGTGAAATAAGCAGTCAAGACGGTTACAATGTCTTAACAAGTCATCCTGTGGATAACCAAGTCTTATAAATAAATAAATATAAAAAACATAAAATAAACAAACATATTTCTTATTTTCTGTATTAGTCCTAATTAACAGTGACTGCATGAAAGAAAAATGCACACATATTTTTTTTTCCTCTGTCAAGACTCACTGTTTAAGTCTAGGTGCCAATTTGGTTTCTATACACAACGACAATGAGTACCAGCTGGTCAAGGCCCTCATCCGAGTGAATGATCATATGGAGAATCCTACATGGATTGGACTTTCGGACTGTCAGCAGGTAAAATAATCTTCAAATATGATGATAATGAGCACAGGCTACAAACAACACACTGCAACTAAAATATACATTTTTGGATTTTGCTAAATTGAAGCAATTTACGGTAGGATTTGAATTAAAAAGATTATAAATTGTACTAAATTATAAAATAATACTATATTATAAAAAGTACTTAATGTACCAAGACAACTCACCACACATACGCATACCTAATATAAATACCTATTGCTTTAAATATCTATAATATCTACCTATTTCAGTAACTATCACAAAATTGAGATAGGTACTGAAATACGTAAGGAATTTGTGATGCAAAATTGCTTATTGACTGATTGCAGTATTGTCTATAATCTATCTATCTATCTATACATCCATCCATCCATCCATCCATCTATTAGACAAGGCTACTTAACACATACACACAAAGTCCCCTAACATGCCTTTTCCAAATACGTAAAGGGGTGGACACCAACAGAAATGGATGGTGTATATATTCTGTACAGGAGTTCTAACATTCTCATTCTGGACTCTGACCTAGCATTTATGACCTAAAATATCTATTGAATCAAATGTGATATGTGGGATGCAAAATTGAGATAGCAATAGGTAAGGGATATGTGATGCAGAATTGCTTATTAACTGATTGCAGTATGTCTATAATGTGTTTAGACTACTAAATTTTAAACACACTTAGAAGTATCAGTGATTTAGTGCCAGTGGCTTTTATTTTGCCTTGCAGTAGTATAGCCCAGAATTATCTTGACATTAACTAAAGAACCTGTAGAAAACATAAATAAATTTATGTAAAGGACTGTGCTATATTGGCACAGTCCTTTACATAACAAGGTCTTAACACAATGTTTATTGTATATATAAGTATTTAATAAAGTATGTATAGGGTGTTTATAGTGTATATAACTACAAGAGCTATATCTATAGTGTCATTATTACTCATTATCATACAAAACACCAGATCAGAATTAATAAAGCTTTATAAATAGTTGATAAACCATTTAAATTTCATTTTTGGGCTTTAATAATAATAATAAAAAAAAGAAATTAATTGAGCCTCAATATATCATCACATTTATGCATATTATTGCACATATTTTCAATTTTTCAATTTCAATGTTACGAAATAAAACCTTTTTAAACTGACTTGCATTGAAAGTTAAGATTTTTCTTCTCCTGTAAAGTTTAAAATTTTTTGGAGATATACAAATTTACATGTGTTATTGTAATGTGCCACACAAGGTCAGATGCTTGCAGACTTGAAATGAATGAGGCGTTAAAAAAAAGTTGTAATCAAAAGTCAAAGTCAACAAACAGGCAAAGATCAGTTCCAGAAGGCAAAAAAGGATACATATTACAAGTGAACACTTCCAAAGGGGCAAGGCAAAAACCATTGTCAAACCAAGACACAGGCAGAGTACAAAGGTCTAGGCAAAACAGCAAGGTCGTAAATACAAAGGTAAAGTCATACATGGAAAACATACACAGGAAATAATGCTCAGTAGGTCACAAAAATAGGGATACAATACTTCTATGCTACACTACACTCTACACTAACTAGGTCTAAAGCCTGGGCTTATATACTATCCTAATTATCAATACAGCAGGTGATAATAATCAGAGCTCAGTTGACTGAGAGCGAGGATGCCTGGTTGAAGTCACATGATCACTCATAGTGTGTTCCAGTGGATTCTAACAGTTATCCTCCCTTTTGTATTGTAGTAAACTGTTTGCAATGTCTGGAGACCAAGAAACAGACTGAAATCCTGTTTCAGTTTTTTGTCTTATTTAATAATTTTAAATTTAGTTTAAATCAAATATTTGAAAATTAACTGTCTGCCTGACTTTTCAGGAAAAAACCTGGATCTGGTCTGATGGTACCAAATTAAATTACACCAAATGGAACTCTGATGAGCCCAATTTTACAGAAAAAGAATGCTGTGTTCATATGAACTGGAGAGGTATGTTTGAGATAGACGTCTCATTCTGTGGCTTTTTGTGTAATGCATCATAGCTGTTTGCATTAAGTGGAATCTTGAATCAGCTTTATTGAATTTAATATTTTTCCTCTTTACTTTCAGATGAGAAGAACTGGAATGATATTCCCTGTACGCTCAAATATCCTTTTGTCTGTGTTAAGAAGCTTGCCTGAAATTCTGACAGCCAACAACTATAGTAATACCACCATATCACTGTAGTAATAACATCTGTTTGTTGCTGTTTTTTTTATTTTGCATCCCAAAGAATTTTGATGTTATGTAGTTGATGATTTTGCATGCTGTAGTGTTCATTTTGCAGTTGTGGGCTATATATGAATAAAATGAAATGAATCATACACAAAATCTGGCAGTTGTTTTTTTACATCATACCAAAAAACATAATGGATTGACCAATAGAAATGCTCCAAAATTACTTACATATCAAAATCTTATAACCTAGAATTTTCTTCAAGGTTAAGGTTTTTTCATTCTCCTGGAAATTTGCTACTTTGCCTGACAGCAAGGTATTGGGTGACAGCAACAGTGGTTGGACATTTGATGTTAATCATTCAATACCATATTAGATAACACAAATACTACTTCACCTCTACTCAAGTAAATGTGTGAATAAATTAAAGGGGGCGGGCACCAACAGAGCTGGAGGGTATATATAGTCTTTTTTTGTAAATGTAGTTTTATTATTAGTTTTTAACAAAAATACAAGACTTATAAATCAACAAAACCACAGACAAATTAATGCTGTAAAAGGTTGGCATGTTGTGTGGCCACCTGTCATAATAACCAGACTTTTTGGTGGTCTTTCTGATGTTTGTGATCCTCACTATTGCAACATTTCTTGCCAGCTCCTACGCTGTGCTGAACCTGGGTACCACTTAGAATTTAACCTAGAATTTATCCCAATTCATAAGAAGTTCAAGATGAGGACAACTCATAATATCTATTTTCTAATTGCTATGGTGCAATTTATGTATAAGCATTGTATTGTTTTTATCTTATATACCAAACCATTCTGTCATCCCCAATCATCCTCGAAGTTGAAGTACGATTACAGATGAATGTCCTCTTTATTTGGAAATCTCAGATTATTAAATTCAGATCTGTAGACATTCATCTGAGAGATCACTGATCATCTAACAGGTCTAACACAGACCAGCTCACCATCATCGCCAGCTGCTGCTACAGACCAGGATGAGGGTTAGGATTAGGCTCCTTTACAACACTGCAGTCAGGTCATGTGTGTGTAGTACTCAGGGCTAAAATCTGTTGGTGGTGTACTGATGTAAAATAACTGTTCTGTAATTGGGTTTTCTATGCATATGTGCATTAGTTCCTCCTCCATTTTATAGTTTGGATCTTTAGATCTGTGTATCTACTCACAGGGACAACACACTTACTCACCTTTACACCTTTAATCAGTCCAATCATGAACAGAACCTGCTGGAGATTAGCATCAGGTCAAGGGCAGAGCTTCGCCCTTGCACACTGGAGCACATGACCTGTGCATGACCTCCCCACTCAGGCCAGCAGAGGGGGACATTACGGGCAGTTGCAATCTGCATATTTATTTAAAAACACAATAGCATTAAGTCATTGACTTATGAAGCAGTATTGAAACAACCTATTGATAAACATTATCACTGAAATTTCAAGATCAAATTACTTAACTCAATATTTGCAGCTGATACAAACGTCTAGACGTTCTGGCCCTAGTTGAATAATAAGAGGTGATGGCCATAGCGGTGATAGCTTGGTGGGCATGGGTTTAGTGCTTTATGAGGTAGTAAATGTAAATAAGCCATTCCAACAGCCATTGCATCATAATACTGAATCCTGGTTCCTCCCTGAATGTGTTGCTCTTAGAGAGTTAAAAGGTCCTGAGATACCCTCAATGCATAAACACCAATCACCATCAAAACCAACATATTTATATTTTAGAGAACAGATGGCTGTTGTGGCAGCAGGTTTGCTGTCTAACTAATTAAAAGATCATTTAAATTATTTTTAAATTAATAAATATATAAATATCAAAATAACACAAAAGGATAAGGACCTGATGCAAAGGACTTGAAGGGCCTGGGCACCCTGCATGGTCAGAACTTTTGGTTCTTGTTTGGGAAATTTCTGCACATCTATACTGCTAAAGGCTTCTAGTTCTGTGAGATTGTTGGATTCACTGCTATTTTGAAGTTTATCCACAGAATCTCAATGATGTTTAGGTCAGGGGACCATGACAAAACCTTTAGCTTGCACCTTTTGAGGTAATCCACTGTGGATTTTGAGGTGTTTACAATTATTCTGCTTTAGAAGTCTTCTTCTGTTCATTTTATTTTTATTTATTTATTCATTTATTTTTACAGATGGTGTGTCACAACTTGTTTCATGAACGGACCAAGAAAATTTTACAAAATAAAACCTTTTTAAACTGACTTGCATTGAAAGTTAGGTTTTTCTTCTCCTGTAAAGTTAAAAAAAAAAATGAAAATATACAATTTTAGATTATTATTAATTTCAGGTTATTGTAATGTGCAACACAAGGTCAGACTTCACATGAATAAGAGGTGTTACTAGAAATGTTGCAATCAAAAGTCAAAGGCAACAAACAGGCAAAGATTGTCTGCAAAGAAAGTTTGCTTTCAGAATTTACACTGAGGCATTAAGAATCCATTCTTCTCTCTATTGGTGAAATTCTCCCTGCGCCACTGTCTGCAACAAACGCCCAAAGTATTATCAGTCCACCCCATGCTTAACAGTTGAGAGCTATTCTTTTCAGTTTAAATTTTAACTTTATTGGTCAACAGGACTCATTTCCATTTCCAAGTGTATCAGACTTGTTTACATGAACATTTGTGGTGGGGACACAGGAAATGTTTTTTCTGCTGATAATAAAGATCATATTTGTGCAAATGACGCCACGCTGTGGAACAGTGCACTACCACAGTTGAACCACAATTGGTTAGGTCAGGCATCACTACCCTGCATGTCATGCATGTGAATAATAATCTGGGATTCCTCCAGGCTTAGATTATTATCATCATTAATTTAAATGCAACAAAAGGCTTTGCTTATTACCTGCTGAACGTTTATCAAAGGACAGCAAATGAGAAATGCTCATCAGCATTACTTCAGCACCATACAGTGGCATTCACCTGAGAATCCTTAGAACCAACTGAGTTATAAAACTATAAATATGTGAATTGTACAGCAGTACAGAAACACCCTTTCCTTTAGTCAACCCTACCTATGATGACAAGTTACTTAACATAATATTTGCAAGAACTGATAAGAGGCAACAATATAAATGTGTAGCTGTGTGTGAATCAGGATATTCATACAGTTAATGTATACGTCTGGCTGAGCCAGTTTACGTTTACTACTTTATAAGTCTGGAAAGGTAGCAAATAAAATTACATTTCATTACATGCAACTGAAATTAATGCAGAGTCCATCTTCCTTCTCTTTTTACTCTTGTTCTGTGATGAGACCCATATGAAGCCAGATGTTACCTTTAGCAAGAGGTGCTAGCTCTACTTCTAGGTGTACCCTTGAATAGATAAGTCCCAAGGTGTCTTTCTGTAAACTTTGGTCAATAACATTTTCTCTAAAATTGTATTTGAAATGTGCATTTGCAGAAAAATAAGTTTTAGTTTTTAGAGTTTATTCAATATTTCATTGTAAAATAAAGTAATTTTTTACAGTAAAACTCATGCATTCATGGGCCAAACTCCACCTGAATTGAGTGATACATTATGCAAATTTCAGACACAGTTAAAATTTACATATTCGAAAATATTAAGTGACCTTCTAAACTTTCAATGGAAGTCAGTGTAAAAAGAAAAAGTCACTCTGTCAATAGAAAATTGCTTTGCATTTTTCTTTTCATTTTTTTAAAAGAAACCTTAAGGCCAACATCTCACTAACCTCCCCGTAACACTTACTTACCCTCCCACAAAATAAGCAAACCAATATACAGACTTCCCTGACTCCCTAGCAAGGGAAACAGGAAAAAGTTGTACATGACACTGGACAGTCACCAATCACCAAATATTTTCCATCAGACATTCTTGCTGGTTTAGGAACAGGGAAGAGGAAAGAGCAGAAAGGGGAACCACCACACCACGGCCGAGTGTCAGGTTGTCAGAAAAAAGTATTTCATAGGATGAAAGGTGATAAAGGTGCTTCGAATAGAGATGTGTGAGTGTGAACATAAAACATTCCTTCGTAAACACTTTATGGCATTATTCAAAGACCCATCTTAAGAACATTCAAGTGTATCTTGAATGACCTAAATAAAGATCTGATCACTTTTTTTTTGGTTTTTTTCCAATCATGCAGACACCTTAGTAAATCCCAAGTAGTAGTAAAGCTTAATAGATACAAAAATAATCCAGCTGACAATCAGACATATTATCTATGTTCAGCTTTTGGATTTTCTTTACCTATTGAAGATTTGCTACCACAGCCTCTCATCACAATTAGAATTTCTTTTTTATGCATTTATTACTTCAGAAAATTAAAGCTCTATTTTCATTTCTGACCTTGTATTGTTTTTTTATTATTATTTTAATATGTTAATTACTATTTAGTATTTAGTATTTACAGCAAAGTGCCTCAGCACAGACTCAGCATATACACAAGTATAACATAACATGCGTATATATACGTTTTTTTTTTCCAAAGCTGTCATACGTATAACATGGTCATCATGGTCATCTATAAATCCATTAAACAGCATCTGGCTGGCAGCAAGCAGACCAGACAACACATGCAGCAAGAAGTAAGTAGAACACCTGCCAAGAAAGATAACGATTCAATCAATGTTGTCTCCAATAAGATGAGGTGGGCTTGCACTGGGGTGTGTTGAAGGTGTTCACCACTTTCTAAAGAATATAAAGCTGCAGCTTTTGCTCTAGAGGTACATCAAATCACCACTGGTCTTCCTGATCTACAGACACTTAACATCTACACCCACAGAACAGCCTGTAGGTATGAACCTTTTATTCTACTTTAGCTTTATTAGTATGCAATAGGTCATACTTGCACGTACTTACCTCAGACTTTACTTTTAGCACTGGAAAAAGAGCCAGTATGATTCACGTGGCCTTGATTTGTGTTCTGTTCATGGCTTCATCAGCTTTTGGTAAGAGTTTCTCATCTTATTTACAGTTAAACAGGATTGAAATGAGCAAAAAAGCAAATACATGATACAATACATTCATTAAATAAAATACATGAAATACTATTAACGTTTACTGACACAGCAAGGTGAGGAGATAAAGCCTGTATCAGGGAATGAGGTCCAGTTCAGCTCTTTATTATAATCTTTGCTAGTAAACCGGTTATTACTGACTGCAGGTTTGGTCCCTGGTGATGCCTCAGCCATCTATGGCCGGGAGTCCCAAAGGGCATAAATGGCGTTGCTCTCTCTGGGTGGTTGGGGTAACCTTATATCTCTCCCCATCATTTAGCATTATGCTAGCCAGTGTGGGTGCCTATTTGCTGACATAGCAGAATTAGACAGCTAACACTTAACTGTCCAAAGACGTTGCATTAGCAACAGTTTGAAGAGATGTGACTGAATGGCTTGATGTGTCTTAGAGGAAGAACATGTTGGCCTTCACTTATAGGTGAACTCTAGCTGTAAGTATATGTAATAAAGCCTAAGCCAATAGTTCAAATCTTTTTCTTTATCATCTTTATAATACCTCAGTTAGACTGGTTCTAAGGATTTTTAGTGACCTAACTTTGATCCTCATATGACAAACCACAAAGACAGGCTCCATAGATGACCAAAAGTCCAGAATCAGGACTAGATGCTGAAAAATCTGTTGTACCTACACTAACCAAACAATAGTGCCAGTATAGTAGCCATACCAGTTAACAGAACACCAGTATCTAATGTGTTTGTAATGTGCATTTTCTAGATGATGGCCTAAATGCATTAGGTCATGGTAAGGAACTGCCAAAGTCAATTATCAGATTCAAGGAAATTCACTTATTGTTTAACATTTGAATCAGAAACTGAAAGATTTCTTTTGTAATGATTGAAATCTGACTGCCAATCAATTTAGCACTTCTGCTTCCTGTTGAACAGAACAAATCAATGAACCTGAAAAGGCATCTGAGAAGTATCCCTGTACACCCAACTGTCCATATGGCTGGGTGAAATTTGATGGACGCTGCTTTGCCTACTTTGGCAGTGAAATGGAGTGGGCTTCTGCTGAGGTAAACTCTGACAATGTACATAAAAGATAGATATGAAGATATATATATATATATATATATATATATATATATATATATATATTAAATGGAACATAGAATATAGAATATAGACATTTACTGTATTATTCTTTCTGTTCACTCAGGTGTTCAGAGGGACTATTTGGAAATTCTCTTGTACCTACAGCTTGGAAATGATAGAAGCTTTTAACTTTTGCTCTCTCTTCAGGCTCACTGTTTAAATCTGGGCGGTAACCTGGCCTCCATACACAGCGAAAATGAATATCAGATGGTGAAGGCTCTTATTCGTACTTACGACCCAAAGGAGAAGTCTACATGGATTGGTCTTTCCAACTGTCAGAAGGCAAGAAACAGGAAGCCGAACTGCAGACAAGACAAAAATAACTAATTTAACATTAGTGAATGAAGACCAGAAAACATCACACTTCTTTTAGTAGTAGATTTTGTATTAGGCACATTCAAAAGAACAGGTCAAGCTAAAAATGTTAAGATCTTAGTAATATAAATAAAAGAATTGTTTATTATACTATCTAAATGTAATAATGCCACTTATTATTAGACAACAGTTTTAAAAAAATAAACTTATTAGGCAAATAAGTAAACACTTTTCTTAATATTGTAACAATAAAATATATACATATCGGAAATCAAATGGAAATCAAATGTTCCATATGTTCCATAAATTCCTATACCATAACTTTGCCTTTTCAGAAAAACAGCTGGGTCTGGTCTGATGGGACCAGGTATGGCTACAGCAAGTGGAATCCAAAAGAGCCCAATCACAAATATGGAGAGTGCTGTGTGCATATCAATGAGAGCTGTAAGTTTAATATATTCATTTAACCTTTTCTATTTTCTTCTGTTTATTTTACCCATATTTTCATAACCTGGAGAATCTTCCAACTCTATTCAGAATAAATTTACACTATGTTTTTGTTGTTTACAGCTCAGAAGAACTGGAATGATATTCCATGTAAAAATAAGTATGCCTTTGTCTGTGTCAAGAGGCTGTGAAAGGCTGAAAGCCAGGAAACATATTGTAAATGTTCATCTACAGTTAAGTAAAAAAAATACAAATCTTTTGATCATCAAAAAAATAAAGCATACAAAAATAATACATAACATTTTGAATCTGGTGATTTAATACTTGTTTATATGCACTATAAACAAGTTAATGCTAATCTGAGGTAGTTGTGAAGTGATCCACTGCCTAAGACTTAAATTTACTGAAATACAACTAACAAAATGTTAGTTGTATTTCAACTATGTTAAATAATGCTCTATCCAACTATTACATTAGATTCAAAACAGAAAAGTATTGTTGTACAAGTATTGCAAGTGTTGTGCTTTATGTACCAGGATAACCCTTTTTATATGTAACATCTACATATTGTACAGGATGTTTCTGTTTCTGTAACTACATTTATAATTTATATGTGTTAGTTATATTTAGGAACACATCAATGTCAAGCATTGGGCTTCTAAAAAAATAACTGATTTTTGTTGAATTGCTTACTGATTTAATGAATGTGCTAACATTGCAGAAGAAAGGCAAAAAATCTGTCAGATCATGATGAGAAACAGATCTACTGTAAAGTATTTGTATAGTTGTATTTCTGATGCCCAAGACATTTTTTTAGTCGACTGAAAAGAAGAAAAAATAAAAATAAATCTTTATTTGTGAATTTATTAATGACAATAAATATGGAGATTTTAGTCTTATACTTACCCAGGGGTCACTAAAGGGTGGGCTGGGATCTAAATGTGGACTCAGTTTATGTACAAAATGATGATAGTGAAGTGACTGGTCACAGTTAGTTAATGAGGTTTCTGGTCTCTTTTTCCTCTTCTAACACAAAAAAACAAAACTGGTAGCTGCCTCTTTTTATCAAGTCCTTTTTTTAAGAAATGTGAAAAGGGCTGATAGATAAAAAGATTATTAAGATATTGGTATATTCTTTCTTTGCAAGGTTACTCTTTACTTTAAATAAATAATATATAAAAATAAATGATATTAAGAATAAATGAAAACAGCAAACCAAATACAAAAAAAATCACATTGTTACATTTTTTAATTTAATGAATCAACCTTTATTTAAACTCAGAGTACATTAAGGTTAACTCTCATTTATTACATATAATATAGGTTGAGAAATTAAAAGTATATGTGTATATATATATATATATATATATATATATATATATATATATATATATATATATATATATACACACATACACTTTTAAAAACTTATTAGATGTAAAAAATCTAATTTAAAAAAACCATAACATAATAAAAAATATGATATTTGATGATGATTTCAATAGGAATAGAGTAAAAAGTGGAAATGTAAAACATAACAGAATAATTAAGCTGTAACTAAAAAAGAATGATAGATGAAAGTCAAATGAAAGGTGAAAAAAGGAAAAACAATACAAAACAAAACCAACAATCATGTTAAAGGTTAGCTAGAATTAAATTAAACAGTGAATTGACATAGAAATGTAACATTTAAAATGTTGGTTAGTGCTTAAGACAAAACCAGCTCATTTTTAAGTTGTTTTTTGCTTCTAAAGGTCATTTAACAATTCAAACAAATAATTTCATCATACATTCATCATAAATTACATATAATCAGTTCTGACCCCATTTCTTGAAGTAAAGGATGAAATACAAGTCAATACAAATACAAAAAAGTTTTGTTGTGACATCTGAATTTTAACCTTAAATTATTTACAGAAGTCATAATGTGACATCTGTCACTATAAGAAGAAACACAAATGAGCTGCTTAAGTAGTTAAAAACTGGGCCTTGGCTCTTAAGGGTTAAGTATAAACATGCAATGAAGAAAACAAGTCCATAGCAAATATCTTTGTCAGTCACTATCGCACAAAAAATCTAACGTCAAATGAACCCACCCTCAAAACCCAGTTATAAAGACGAATGAAAAAGGATAAATGCTCAACATGAAAGGCCCATCAGAGTGCTGGTCTATATCATGAAAGTCCAAGAGCATGCTAAAGAATTGTTAAGAATACTCTTAATATTCATTTGACCTTTTTTTTATTCATGATTTTTTAAGTTGATTTGTAATCACTCTTTCTCAGCCTTATTTAATATCCCTCTTTCATTTTATTTAATTATATTTTATTTACATTCCAACTAATTATTACTGCTTAACCCCTGAGAGTCAGCTGTCCTCACCATTTGTGTTAGCTTGTTAATCCAGATCTTATTCTACTGAGAAAATGGTACAGATAAAGGAGAGTTTATGGTTTTCTGGCAGACTGACCCACTGCTTACTTCCAGAGTTTACTGCTCCTGATCTCGAACCCACATTGCAGTCCTCCCCTGTGCCATTCCCCGGGGCCCAGTTCTGGTAGCAGATAATAGATCCACTGACCCAGAACCAGAATTTCTGTTCACAGATGTGACGCAGACCCACCCATACATTTGCAGTGGAGACAGTTTCAGTGACATTGTCCACCCAGTGCTGAATTTCTTCAGTGTGAACAGACACCAGGTCCATGTGATTGTCTCTGCAGTATCTCAAAGCTTCCCACCACGTCTTGTTCTCTTTAATCAGGATGAGAGGAATGTCTGAAAACACAAAAATTAGCATGTTCATCCAAAGTTCCTTCTGAAATCAATAGACTCTATAGACTCTTCTGGAAAGACTTGAGACGAATGTTTCGTGAACTCAGTAGGTACTGTTTAGAAAAAGTGCTGTTTATAACCCTGCTCTATCCACAGGCCCAGGAGAACATGGTCCTGGAGTACTTGTTCAGCTTTTGATCTGTATATATGTAAAGTAAAGTCAATAGTTTACTGAATAGTGAATTTAATGGGTATCAAAAATCTCACAAACTACACATGCTACATAGAAGACAATGAAAGAACAGTCTTTGGGACACTTTATAGTGGGAGAGAGTTTCATTGAAACATTGAGGGCAAGCTACATGGTTTTATAACCCTCCCACTGACTAGAAGATGGTCTTTCGGTGGGTTGAAAGTGTTATTAAAAACTACTATTACCAGAGAATAGCCCCACCAGTTTATACAGACATCCCTGTAATTACTGAATAATACACCTTAGTGTGTAATAAGCCTAACATTTTCACCAACAGTAGATGTGGGAACACTGGTTTTTACCCCTCTAGTCAAAGCTTGGCATGTTCTGCAGCTCCAGATTATCCCATTCATTTGCCAATGCTTTTCTATGTTGAACATACAAGCACTGTGTGCAAGGGTACCAATAAAAACCCTGAGAACATACACTGTGTCCAAATGAATGCATTGAGCTACTTTAACTTGCCACCATTGTTGACACAGATATGCAATTGTACACATACCCACAACTTGTCTAGTCCCTAAAGAGAAGTACTGCAGATGGAGTATGACCTCCTGGAGCAGATGAACCTATTGGCACCATGCCTAATGCCAGGTGTGGTCTAGTGGGGTATAGAGCTCCACAGTATTGAGCTGTGGAGCAGCAGAAGAACTGTGTTCTCTGGAATGATGGATGGTGGTGCTCTATCCAATACTTTTTTGATGAATGGGGAATCGGGGGGAGGTGAGGTGGTGATCATCCAGTGTGACCTTACTAATGCTCTTGCATCACAGCAATGCTGTGCTCCAAAATCTAGTAGAAAGCCTTCTTCCCTGGGCAGTACAGACAGTTACTCAAACAAAAGCAGGATACACTATCTTTAATAATCTGGATTTTAGAAGAAACAATGAATCAGCAGTTGTCCCTATACTTTTGTCCCTATAGTGTAATGTGCATCTGCCCTTTGCATCCACTCAATTACCACTCAACCCTGTTTCAGGTTCATTAATCTATGACCAGTTCACCAGACAGGGATTAAGCCTAGCCACAGCATTTTAACTAGAGATTTCTTTTATTAAAAAGAAAACATAGTCCATGACTACACTCTAAGCTAGAAGTGTTCTATATAGTACTAAAAAGGGTTCTGTGACCAGCGTTTGGAAAAGAAAATCCAGCATTAATCTTAAGCCAATGTGGCACTTATGACTTACCCTTATAGCAGACAAACTGATGTAGTAACTGGCAATCAATGACAGTCCATTTGTATGCATTTTCACTTCGTAATTCCGCACAGATATCACTCAAACTAATGCTTGGCTGATTAGTAAACCAGTATCTGTATGAGGCATTACTCCCATCAGACCAGACCCAGGTCTAGAAACAAAGTAATACATCATCAGTAAACCAAAAAACTGCACTGTCAGGAGAAATCATCATTATTATCATTATTACATTAGGTAGCTCTATAAAGTAGCTCTGTTAATGTAAAACATTTAATGGGGTTATAATAACAGGTTGCTGTAATCCATTACAGCTACAGTGGGAAAGTAAGTAGTTAGATTATAGGTACAGGTAAAAATCGAGTAATAGAACAGGAAAAAATCCCTCAAACTGGAATGGAAAGAATCTTAGCTACATTCCCAAGCTTTATTATTTGCCAAAGTGCTTTATGTCCCCCCCCCCCCCCCCCCCCCAAAAAAAAAAAAAAATAAAAAAAAATAAAATAAAATAAAATAGAATAAATAAAGCTGAATTAGTATCTGTGCAAAATATACACAGTTGCTTACAGTGTTGTGGTTTATTTTTCAAAATTAAAACTGGCTAAATTGATATGGCTTCTGCAATTAACATTCTGTAATTACTCACAGTGATGTTATTTTGAGATTGTGGTTTCAGTCCTATCCAAAAATGGCCTGTGGCACCGTTGAGCTTGTCGATTATAGTGTTCATTTCCTCTTGGTTGGAAATGGTGGCCAGGTCAGTGAAATGCTCTCTACAGTACTTCTGAGCATTGGCCCAGGTCTTATTTTCTTTAATCACATGAAACTGAGGAGTCCCACACAAGGACAGAGTCAACAGAGCTGTGGGGATTAAAAAGTGCCCATCAGTAATGAAACAGCAGACTTCTACAGATCATCAGGAAGCTATTTTATTACTCTACCTGAGAAGAGCAGGATGGAAGGCAGTGCTGAACTCATGACTGTGAAGAACAAGAAAGAGCATACAGTAAACATCTCAGCAGTCATTACATATCCCTGACCTGGTGCAAATGTTTGCATTACTCAGCAGTGCCATCATGTCTCCAAATTCAGAGTATCTGTGGGAGGCAGTGTTGTTTCTGCCTTAATCTGCTTCAGCTGCTGCAAACAGTGATGCGACTCTGGGTCTTCTAGAGCCAAAGCCGACCAGGGTCATCACTAGACCCGATCTTACAACACTTTCATGCCCAGTTATAATCCTAGAGGAATTGGCATGAATACACGGACCATAATGCAGTTGTGGAGTGAACCTTAAAGCTATTATTAAATAAAAAATGAATGCTCATCAGTTATCAGCTACTTTAAGTTACCCCCATTACTGACATAGACGTGCAATTGCACACACACTGCTTGTCTAGTCCCTGTGGAGAAATATTGCTAATAGAATAGGACTCTCTGGAGCAGATAAACATGAACCCATCTGTACCATGCCTAAGACCTGAATTGCCCAACAGGTCCCGTAAAGAGGGGCGTCCCCATAAGATATTGGACTTTACCTCTGATGCAATGAGAATTGAGAATCTTATTCATAGTGTAGGCCAGAGAGCCACCAATTACACGAGCAGACGGGGCATCATTGCCCGTGCCCCAGAAGAGACAGGATACGTGGAAGGTGGGATTCACTTTGAAGGCTTTGAAGTGAGTAAGTAACAGGGTTGGCATGGCGGACCGCTTTAAATAGACCAACATTTGGTGGAGACAGTTTTTAATTGCTGTCTATAAGAGACCTTTGGCACTTAACCATGGGTCAAAGGAATTAGTGTGCTAAGGGATGCCAGTTTTAGCAAAGGGAAAGAATCACTCAGAACATATAAGAGGAAATGTTCAAACTTCCCTGATCTGCCACCTGAATTAAATAACAAAGGGAAGAAACCATCAGAATTCACAAGAGAAAATGGTAAACCGTCACAGAGCCTGATGGTACTCACTAGATAAAAAGATCAAATGAGATGAAAATGTAAGCTCTGGCACTGGACTTTAAGATAAGCACTAAGAAGACAGATCTTAAGATAAACACTATGAAATTCATAAGAATGATCTTAAATGTAATTCTCCAAAAAATCTTGAAGTTCTCAAATACTCTTAAGAGAGTATTTATGCTGCATTTCACAGCTCATCATAAACATTATGAAATAACATAATTTTCCAATATTTAGTTAAACACATGCAGTGGATAAAGAGCAAAATGGAGGGAAGACTGAATCAAACTATTGACAGTAAACAAGAGCTAGCAGTGAATTTCCGTCATATAGGAACTAACAGCACTTTAAGAACAAGCCACATTTTGAATACTGTGACCAGTAAGATTAAATTAGACATTCATTCTGTATTTCAACTATTTAAACTGATCATTTTAGAGACTGTTGACCTACACACTTAAGATAAATGTGAGGCTATCATAAGATTAAGAAAATATTAATGAACTACCATATTACGAATACCAACTGTGAAAAATCTGAAAATTCTTAAAAAGATTTTTTTAAGAATATCAATATCAGTTTATAAGCATAATGTTAAGAAAAAAGGCACATCTAAGAATAATTTCTTTCTTAAGACATTTTTGTAAATCCAGCCCCAGATTCTGAAGATATAATAGTATAATACATGATGGAACATAGACATAATAGATTATGTAACAAAATAGAATAAAATATCAAATAAGACTACAAACACACAGTAAGCAGAAAAATGTGAAAAATAGGTATGAAATAACATTTGAAATATTTTGATTGAATTATATTTATTGCTAATTAAAATGGAAAAAAAGTTACAAATACTGCAGTATTTTCATTATTTTTGGTATATTTCTCTTAAAATATAAGTTATAAGAATGCTTATTAAGGCAAGTTTGTTTTCTAAGAAATTACAGAGAAATTCTGTCTGTATGCACAAGATGTTAAGATAATTCATGCTCTTTAGCATGATATTTATACTTTTTAAAGATGTTTCTTACCTCTAAGAAATTGCACTTCTGCTGTCTGTAAACAGGATGTAAACAGGAAAGCACAGTGAGTGCAGCTCTTTACAGTACAGTCTTTGTTTTGTGCTTCAACTATTTTGCATGAGGATTTACATGACAGATTAACATAAAATATGCAAATAAAATCTATATATATAATCTTTATTTAACTTTTTAGAAGAAAAGTTCTAATACCATAATCAACTTGATAGGTCTACAGTCTAATCACAAGCATCATTTAATTCGCCAGACAGGGCATATTCAAAGACCGTTCATTTAAAAAAGTCCGATGTCTAGGGGGTATTAGGGCCACCAGTCCTGATCTGAGGTCATCTTCAGGTTCTTCAGAAGACCATAGAGAAGAGAGAGAAAACAGCCTCTCCTGCAGAGATTAAAATTAAGGAGGTCAGATGGTCAATATTACAATGATCCAAGCTATATGGTGGGATCCAAGCTCTACCAACAGTCTACTCTCGATCTAAGCAAGCACATCACTACTGGTCTCAAGTCCCTTATAAACCAGCATGTCCCAATGTACCCCAGGCGTATCCTCACCACACCTAAATACTGTCTTCCACCTATTTTTAATGTGCAATCCCACCTTAATTTCAAGTGGCCTGAAACAGTCTATTCCTATAGAATCAAATACTGGCTAGAGCAATCCAAGATGGGCCACAGGAAGCTGCCGTCTGTGTCTCTTGCCTTCTACCGATGACATTCAGTGAATAGCTTCACACATTTGCAGAAGAGTAACGGCAGATCTCTGTATCAGGGTGCAGTATTGTTTGCAGTAATTCTTCCTATGTACAGCACATATGGATCAGCTCTCCAGTGTCATCAAGCTTGATACATAAGGTCACAAGTTGACTACTCTTAAGGACAGGTTTCCCTGCCATCATGTGAAATTTTTCTGAAAAACGTCTTAAGATCAGTTTCTGTACAAGTATTCAGCTGCAGAGTTACTACCCTTGACAGCCACCCCAAGTGTTGTAATTTCCACAGGACTATTTCATCCATCTTTAGCGTAAGCTTGCCATATTGTCTTGTCATGGGACACCATAATCCACTAGGTGAAATCTGTAGACTAGAAAATCACTTTGTAATATTCTAAATGCCAAAAATGTCCTAGAGTTGATACTAGAGATTCTGTCTTCTTATGTTCAAGTCAGAGCTCAGTGCTGTGGAATCTTAACTCCTCATGACTGACGACATCTCGGTTATTGCTGGCCCACTGGAATTCAAATCCAGCAAACATAAGCAATGATCTTATCTTGTCAGGAAGATGTCTAGCTTTTGCTACGGTATGTAGACTCTGTAGACAACTGTCAACATAAAAATGTCTGAACTCAGAACCTCACCTCAAGCCCAAGTCACTGCAGAAATGGGTAACAACATGGTTCTTTCAGACCCATCATCTAATACAGCAAGTTTGGTAATCATGATGTATTAGAGTGTGTACAAGGTTCCATCAGTGGGTCATTTGGTACTCCATCAAAACTGACTTTGCAAAACCATTTAATGGTCAGTCATTGACCTCAATTGGTCAATGTGCCATTGCCACAAATGGCAATGGATCTTCAGGTTGCACTGATGTGTGCATACACAGCACCAGTATATTTTGTTGTGTATTCAGAGGATGGTTCAGAGTGGTTATCTGAGTAACCATAGTCTTTCTGGCAGCTCAAAACAGTCTGGTAATTTTCTAATGACCTCTCTTATCAAAAAGGCATTTTAATATCTCCAAAACTAAGTGTGTTTACCTTTTTTATACCATTCTGAGTAAACTCTAGAAATGGTTGTGCTGAAAATCCCAGGAGATGTGCAGTTATAGAAAGCTACCAATTCTAATGAATGTGGTTCAAAAGGCCTATAATGAATTCATGAATTCATAAAGTTCATATTTTTCAGTGTGTACCTAATTATGCACATTTTATTTTGTAATACAAAGATTTATTTGATTTGTTGCCAAGAAGAATGTTTCCTTGGCACACTTCAGGCCTGTTAATACCAAGCAATCATTGCTGAATCATTGATAGGACTTTCTGTACTGTCTGGCCTCTTAGACATGTTTAAGAATGATAAATATTTTTTCTTTGGTCAAAAAAGGATGTGAAGACACTAAAAAGGATGTGGTATGAAAAAAACAATATGTACACATTGCTTAGCAAATTTCCACCTTTTGCAAACAAAACACGGTTGTCATGCAAAAAAAAACTGTATCCAAATTCTCACGTGTCACGTTTTAACATAAAGCAAATTTGGCAATTGTTTGTTTCATAGTGTCAAAATTATACGATGAATAGACCAAAAGAAATGCCCCAAAATAAGAAAGAAAATCTTTCTCTTCTCTCCTGTTCAATTGTGAGCTCAGAGCAGCTGGTTATTGACTGGTTTTAAGAGACTGGAAACTGGTGAAGTATACCTCAATTGTGTCCAATTAGATTGAACAATATGCTTCTCAGACCACTGAAAATCCCAGCCTTACAATCTTACACCAATAATTAAACACTATGCTTACTAACACTGTGAGTGAGTCATTCTATGAAAAAGCTATTATTTGTGTCTGCAGTGTTTCATGAGATGCAACACAAAAAGTCTTTCCATGTATATATGTATTTCTTTACCTAAGATATATTTCTTTAACCTAAAATCATGTTTGGAATGTTTAAGGTCCTGTATATCTTTTAATGTAATTGTTACTTTTGATGCAATGAAATTATCCTAATTTTAAGTTGTAACAGTTCCTTAGTTTGTTTATCATGGTTGCAATGTACCTTGAGGACATCCCTGGATGGTATTTATATAAATACATCACAGCTGAAACAAATTATGGCTTGGATGAGTTCCCAAACTTCAGGTGAAACAGACTAGCAGTAGGTTTTAAATATTATGATTATATGGGGCTTGAATAATTGTGACCTTGCGGTATTAACCAAATATACCTCTATTCTGACCTACTACATCAATAATTTTCTTTATTTATTTGCAGCATCAGCCAACTGATAAAGACTCACTTCTACTGAAAAGTTCTAAGTTAGAAATCGTTACTTTCTTAGAGGGGTTCATTATTTCTTATCAGAAGTGTATCCAGTTTGGCAGGAACACACAAGATGGAAACACAGATTAGCGATTCCAAAGAAAGATCATGTTTCAATCAAAGAGGCAGGCATGTGTGGGGATGTCCTTTACTTTCTGAAGAATATAAAACGGCAGCACCTTCCCTGCTAGTGCATCAAATCACAATCCAGATCCAGATTACAGACAACCTGCAGGTACAGGTAAAACACTGGTTCTGCTTTATCTGTATTGGTATTCCATGTGTAACATGTGTTTTTACTCAACTGTGTTTTTTTTCAGCTGAAGAGTCATTATCATTATGGGTTGTGTGTCTGAACTGTCTTTGCTTGTTGTTTGCTTTGTGGCTTCAGCATCTTCAGGTAAGTGTGGAGTAACAGGCTACAGATGACTGAAATCCCATGAGATCTACAAAATGCAAATGATCAAAAATGAATCCTGTAGCATGTGATTAAAAGCTCTTTTCTTTCATTTTCACTTATAGCAGGGGAGGTGGTTAAACTTGTGACAGGTAATGATGGCAGTTCTGCTCATTATGATGTTCTTCAGTGGTAAAGCTATTTAAGTTGTAGGCCAGCTTTTATAATAACATTATTTTCTGTCTGATTTTTTTAGATGCTGATTTCTATGCATTTGTTCAAGGTAAAGAACTGTCACATGGTCAACTATTATTTTTAAGATTATCATAAAAAACTCATCTGCATTATCCTAATGATTAACATTTTCCCACTGAACAGAACAAATCAAATGCCCAGCAAAAACAGCTGCCACATGTGAGCCCAACTGCCCAGCAGGCTGGGTGAAATTCAATGGACGCTGCTTCAGCTATGTTTCCAAATCTGTGGACTGGGTCACAGCTGAGGTAAACTCTAAACTGTTGGCTTTAGAAATATAATTTCTAGCATATAATTTAAAGCTGCACATCCAAGAAGAAAAGTTAGCACCATTGCACACAAAATACAAAAAAAGACAACAAACTAATGTTAGCAAACTGTTGCAGAAGAGATGTACAAATCCAGTTTAAATTATTAAGCAAAACTTTTTTATGTCAGCTAAAGGGATGGTGGTATTTACTTTCTATCAGTAGTTGAAGCAATTTATGAACAATTGAATTAGTTTAATAATAAAGATTTCCCTCTTGCTCTCTTTCTAGGCTGAATGTGTAAAGCTTGGTGGTAACCTCGTCTCAATACACAGCACAAGTGAATATCAGCTGGTGAAGGCTCTCATTCGTGCTAATGACCCCGCAGAGAACCCTACATGGACCGGCCTCCATGACTGCCCAAAGGTAAGAAATCAGAACTGCAGAACAGATAGGGGGGGAAATAGATACAGAATATGTTCTTTTTGCAGTTATATATCTACAAAAAATATATCCATACTTTTAACATTGGCATTGTCTAGACGTTATGTCACTGGGTGGTCTTCACAAAGGCTGCTTCTTGTCTGAAAAATGCTCCTCCCTAATTTTGATTACATGTCATCACAGCTTGTCTTAACCCATAGTTATACTGACTTCATTATAAAAGCAGTTTTCCAAACTGCTTTTATGCTTGATTTGAGGCAAATTATGCCCCCTCCTCGTTCCCACCCACCCTTTGTTTCCATACCTGATATGCACATATCCTTTAAGCATGTCAGGTATGGAAGGTGCAAGCTGAGCTAAAGGTTTTGCCATGACCCTCACCCCCCATTTAAAAAATGGGCAGGACCTCAAAAGAGTAGTGTGAGGGAGATGATCCATGAATCTCACAGAACTGGAAGTCATTACACATTTTTTTTTCAGAGGTTTACCTGGTTGTGGTCTGATGGGACAAAGTTTGACTACAGCAGGTGGAATGTAAATGAGCCCAATAATCTCAATTCTGAATGCTGTGTGCATCTCAACTGGACTGGTAAGGTTCAGTTTAAAAAAAATCTATATTAAGTTGTTGATTAAATGATCTATATTTGAAATATTGTTATGGACTGTATATAGCGAGGGTGTTTAGCTCCATTACAATGCCACATTGCAGCAGAGTTAGTTAATTTCTCTGCTGACTCATGCTTGGTTTATTTTCTTTGTTAATTGTGATAGTAGGTGTGTTTGAGAAAAGAAATCACCCAACTGGGCTGGGCTACTGACCTCCAGGACCAGAGCTGAAGACTCTATAGTAGGTTTATAGTATAGTTTATTTTAAACCCTGATTTTCTTTGCCTACAGGTGAGAAGAACTGGAATGATATCCCATGTGAACTGCAGTATCCGTTTGTCTGTGTGAAGAGGCTTGTGTAAAACACTGATTGCCAGGGAACACAGTCAAATGTCTGACACCGATTTCTGATCAGGGTTTTATTGTGTTCATTTCAAACATTTATTCACTTTTAAGAAGGTGTGTTGATTTGCGATGATAAAAATATTGTCACTGTCACATTAAAACTTTACAAGAGAAGGAAATGTCTAATCTTAGAAGATCTTTTGGAGTTTTTCTAATGGTCCATTCATCATGAAATTGTGACACACCAGATTTAAATTGTGCATAAAAGGAAAAAAATGAAAAATGAAGAAAAAAAACAAGATTTTTGTGTGACAGTGACAATTTTTAGGACAATTAAAGGTTTAATCAGGGAAAAGTTACTGCTACCATGAAAGGCCTTCATAGACTGATAGGGAAAGCCATAGAACAGGATATTTCACCAGCATGGTGACTAATGTCCTGTCCTTTACATATAAAAATACAGTTAGGTTATAAATTGGGGGACTCAGACTCCATGGTGGACAACATTGAAAAGTCTTCCTGGGGACAGGACTCATCACACAGACAGTAAACGACTTGGGAAATTGTTTTTTGGGTTTAAAAGAACAACTGCAGGATTGTCTGGTGAAGAGGGATTAATAGCAAGCAGAGAGTTGGTTGTTATCCAGGCAGAAGACATTAAATTGTTTGTGGAACCAATGAGTTCGCTCTGAGAGTAAACCATGAGAATAGACAGAGACAGAGGAGATTCTTTCATGTTTATTAATTTTATGTTCATTTATGCCAATCAAATTACTTTTAAGCAATATCTCTAAGGGTTTTGGAAAATCTTTTCATTTTCTTTCTCTTTGCATCAAAAAACGTTTTTTTTTTTGTCAGATTGTTCTTTGAATAAACTTGGCAAAAGCAATTCTGGACTGAACTATATATTTACACACACTACTCGCTACTGTTGAGCTCAGAGGGTAGATTACACTTTATTTAAGTCTTATGACTTTATAACTCTTAACTCTTATTGCATTACACACACACAGCTGCTCCTATCTTAGCTCTTAACTTAATCCAGCCCAATGACTGATCATCCATTTATCTCTTAAAAAGTTGTTAAAGCTCTTTCTCTATTAAAGTCCAAGCTTCATCATGTTCTATGCTAAAGTTGAAAACTACACTCTATTCCTCTTGCTATTATTTTATTTAAAATTAACTCTATAGAGTATAGCATTAACCATTCGATTTCAGGTTCTTCTAAAAATATGAAAAACATAATTTAAAAGTTCTATTTCTGGCACTATTAACTCTATAAAGAACATCATTTAAAGTCATTTAAAGTTTTTTTTTTCTCCATCTGTCCAAAGACATTTGTGAATGCAATGGGACATTCAAATGGACTGCGACATTTCAGATTCTCTAAGATGTTTCATTTATATGGAGTGATAAATGTGGCATTTGGCATCATAGTAATTTTTTAACCATACCAATGAAATCCTGTCCTGTTTTTCTGAGTAACCCCCCCCCCCCCCACACACACACACAGAAATCAAATGAAAAAAACACTGAAAAGATTTTGTGTGTGTGTGTGTGTGTGTGTGGGGGGGGGGGGGTTGTGAACGTGTTTGTGTATAGAGTGTATGGAGTTGGGCATATAAGACTTATAAGACCCGTTATTCAACACTTTCACAAATACATTAGTACATTAGTATTAGTAAGCTCATATGTTTTCTGTCTAGATTTGTCCACTGTGACAAAATGCACAGTGTCGCCCTCCAGCTGAGGCTTTGTTATTTCTAGAAGAGGCTGAAGTATCTACAGTTGTAACGGGATGCTAGCCCTTCTTCTCTGCCACATGTGATTCTAATGCATCACCTCCTGCCTCCTCTGTCTCAATGCATCTTTGAGATATTGTGACTAATCAGTCTGTAAACGGCAGGCACACATTTGTTCCTGTTTGTTGCTCAGTCATCATTAGCTCTCAGTGAAGGACCACTCAAACAAAAATAACTGTTTATTGTAAATTATAGTTGTCTTTTGAAGCACACTAAATGATTTAAGAGCTTCTGACAAGTCAGCAGGACCTGGAACAGGGATTAATCACAAGTTCATCTTGTTTTTGGACTGCTCCTCCAGGATATTCTTTGTGGATATTAGAGCAGATTGTGAACATAAAATTTTCTGACCACTCTGATGATGAGTTTCTCAGTGATTTTTGTCCAGTGGGAATGGTGAACCATATCCGTCATTGTTCTGGATAAGATTCTGGCGCCTTTAACCTTCTGTAAATCAAGCCACTAAAATAACCTCAGATTGTATTCATTCTGTGGGAATCGACACGTGGGTAAATTATGTTAAATCATGTAGAAAATAAGTTTTCATAGTTTTTCTTAGGTATGGAGTCATTTCAAGAAGCTTTTACTTTTATTGTGCATGGTACAGATACCTGTCATTCAGGTCTGTGTAGACTATAGCCTACAAAAAATGATTATCACTATAAGTGGGTTATAAGGTTGGCTATCATTACATCTAAGTCATTTATGCCAGATTACTTATCTTTAAATTACAGATGTCTTAAAATTATATTATTCCACCTACATATGTAAAACTAATCCCATCGAAATAGGACTAAATTTTATAAAAGAAAGAAATACAGACTTCTATTATTTGTGGATATGAAAAGACATGATAGCCATGTCTGGTGGGAGGATACAGGTTTAAGCATTTGTAAAAGTAGCAAAACAATTTAACTAGAAGTAGCATGTAATGTCTCCCTCTGCTGGCGTCAGTGGGGAGCTCATGGCTCAAATCATGAGTTCTAATGAGTAAGGTCTAAGCTCCGCCCCTCTCTTGAAACTCCAAGCACACAGGTGCTGTTAATTAGGGGACTGATTATGACTCCTCAAAAGCTCCTCTGTTTGGAGTGCTCTTGGTGAAGTCACTGTGACGCTACCTGAATTTGTGTTTGTGATGCTTTTTGGTTTTGTGACCTGGTTTATGGAATTGTCAATGATGTAACTGCCTGCCTGTGTTTTGGCTCCTGCATATCCTGACCATGAATTTTGCTAAATAAAGTCCCTAAACACATGCAGCCTGCCTCAACCAGTCTTTTACATAACATAACAAAAAAACTTATGGATAATAATGACTCTTGCTTTCTAGAAAATGTACTCTTGCTGTTCACCCTGATTGCTCCAGAGTCTGAATAAATAAAATTGAAGAAAATGGTTGTTTTTCTAGGTATGTGTTTTCTCTGCTCTTACATTTATTTAATAAAATCTGTCTGATAACAGTACAACACCAATACAACAGAACAATGAATAGCAACAACAACATAAACAAAACAAAAGTATTGGGACACTTGCTCATTTTTGCTTCTTGCTCAAGGTAATTGGAGTCCAACAGAGAGACCTGGACTACTGAAGGAATAATCTGGAATTGGAAGAACATCATTTCACCATACACTGGCCACGAACAGGTGCTCCCCCAGCAGAAAAAGACTACAAGAGAGCAAAATGGTTTCAGGTAGGACTAAATAATTAAAACGCAGTGATTTGCCCTGCCTGACTAAACTTGCCTCTAGGCAAGGTAAGTCACTTTGTGTTCATTTGTCAGTCATTATTTATCTTTCACTTCTGTGTTGGATGCCAGTCTTCGTTTCATTGAATATCTCATTGAAGTGAATGCTTGTATTATGCCATTAAGAGGAAAAGAAAGTATTTTAAGAAATCATAAGGTTTACACTACAAAAAGAAGGACAGGAGCGAATAGGTAAAAGGTAAGGCATTCCAGAGGGCAGTAGCAGCAGAACTAAGGGACCTGCCACCCAGAGTGGACAGTCTGAAAGACATCTAGAAGACTCTGAATCAGAGGAACCTTCATTTGCAAGACAGGGCATATAGATATAGCAATTATAAGAAATGCTACCAGTAAACAGTAAAAGGATGAGCTTGATGTGGGCAGATTCTGGCTGCAAAATTTTAAATGTACCTGAGGAAGCAAAGAGCTTTTAAAGGTAAAGTAGAAAACTGAAAGATGCAGTAGTCTCAGCATAGAGCAGAGCAGAAATATCATGAAGACAGGAAAATCCTTTCTTAGTCAGGGATTTAATATATGTATCAAAGGGGTCAAACAAGGACACCAAGGTTTTAAAGAGGCACTTACTGGAATATCATTGTTACTGATGGCCCATAGAAGGCTGCAACATATAAAAGGGAAAACCACACGCGGATAAATTTAGATGTAAAGAGTTTTAAAAGTCAGATGTCTAAGGGTTATAAGGATCACCACTCCTGATTTGAGGTCATCTAGGATCAGATGGTCAATATTACAATAATTCAAGCTATATCCTGGGAACCAAGATCTGCCAACACTCATGGGACACTCATACCCTGAATCTGAGCAAGCACAACACTACTGCTCTCAAGTCCCTTATATACCAGCATGTCCCAATTTGCCCCAGGTGCATCTCCTAACCACTGCACCTCCTGCCTGCTGGTCACACCTACTCCACCAGCAGCCAGCAGAAAACACACACAGGGTGGTGTAGGCAGAGATGACTGACTTCTTAGGAAATACCATAAAGTTACTTGTGTAAAGTAATTTTCTGGAGTTCTTTCCAGGTACTGCTGTGGTTTAAATCAGTCCCAGAAAGGGTTTATGCAAAAGGGTAGGATTGTTGCAAGATTGTTCTCTAGGCTGTTAACACTGTCTTTCCACAGGGCTGTCTCATCAATTTAAGCTTGTAATACTGTCTTGTCAAAACCTTTTTGATATTCAGCATAGTTGGGACACCATAATCCACTAGGTAAAATCTGTAGACTATAATATCACTTTGTAAATGCCAACTATGTCCTGGAGTTCATACTGGAGAGTCTGTCTTCTTATGTTCAAGTCAGAGCTCAGTGCTGTGGAATTTTAACTCCTCATTTTGGTAACTGACGACACCTCGGTTATGTGCCACAATAAACACAGAAGGACCGCTGAGAGGAGGCAGACCTGATGGAACGTGTTCTTATTGTCTCTTGAAATGGCTATTGCATGCTCACAGAATCTTAGCAGTACCTCAGGAGTGATGCTCCCAAAGTTGCCCTGGGTAAAAGGTACCCATTCAAGATTTCACACATGTGGATTTTGCCTCAAGTATGCTATTGATTTTTATAATCCTATCTTGAGTGAGTCACCAACCTTGCTGCGGTTGGAATACCTGACACACAACACTTTGTCCATTCTAGCTTAGTACAAACAGCAGCAGGGGCACATGTTAAACAGGTAAGCAGGCCCACTTTATTGATGACTCTTGACTTTGGTGTTACCTCAATGGGCTGATATTTTAATTCTAGAAAATATATTTATTGTACAGGGGCTTGAACACTTTAAATTATATAAAAAGTTCTTATTTCATAGCCAGGTTCATCTCAGACTCTGTACAGCCTTATGTGCATATGGTGTTTTCTTTGATGCTCCTTTACAAACACATTCTTTACAGGATTATTTTAAATCCATGATTTGCTTTCTAATCTTTATAGCAAGTTCACATCTAACATCCCACAAACACATGATATAGTAAAAACCTCGAATCATGACTTCTGGAAAGGATTGAGATCTGGACTGGAACTTAATTTGGAATAACTTACTTTTCTCTTCAAACTATTTTGCCCAATAACTAATCCATCACAAATCCACTTTACATCACCCCACACTGGGCTTTCAAAATGAAACTGTCAACTGATAATTAATGCCATGTTCATACATGTTTTCTGCCTGTGTCCTCCAGTCAAACTATTTTGGGGTTTTGTAATATTCATACAATCTTCTTTGTTGAATCAGGACTTTCCTTTTTTGCCTTTGCTTTTGCTTAGAGAGGATTATGCTCTTAATATGAATATCCAGTAGAAAAAAAGTACAAATATTATAAAAAATATTATATATAAAAAAGTATAAATGGCTGCTAGCCAAAAAAACTACTTTATTAAATTCAGGATTAAGCAGGGTGTATAACCTGTGTTTATGCATTATTTTTTGGATGTTCTTATACTAGAGTGATTTACAGCAGCCAACTCTAATGAACATGGTTTAAAAGACCTATAATGAATTATTTGACCTCGTAGACAGTTAAAGACATACAGTAATGTTTGAGAATGCTAAACATTTTTCTATTGGTCAAAAAAGGATGTGGTCTAAAAAAACAATATGTACACATTGCAGAGCAAATTTACACCTTAGGCAAACACAACAATGCTGTCATGCAAAAAAAAAGTAAAGTAAATCTAGCAGTTGTTTGTTACATTGTTTTTACATTTGTTACATCAGAATTACACAATGAATGGACCAAATGGAATGCCCCATTCCTCTCCTCTCTTGTGAGTTTAGAGCAGCTGGTTATTGACTGGTTTTGAGACCCTGATAATTGGTTAAATGTACCTCAGTCAAGACGGCCAAATCAGATCGAACAATATGCTTCTCAGACTACTGACAATCCCAACCATACTATTTTACATCAATAAACAAAATGCAATTGCAATGCTATTGAACTGATGGAAACTTTAACTGTAAAGTCCTTATGCTTTGGTCTTCACCCTAGTGACCAGATAGCAAATACCTAGTAATTGCCTGGAAATGGGAACCATGTAAGCTTTGCCACCGTTTCCTTCAGGAAATTGTAGTACAAACCTTTCTTTTTTATTTTTATTAGATTTTACAGTTCATTTAACTGTGTGCCAAAAAGATTCAGACGCTTGCAGATATAAAAGATGAAAAAGGCTATCCAGGTTTGTAGTCACAGCACAGGCATGGGTCAGCTCCAAAATGTAGAAAATTGTAATCATCAGAGGCATATAATTCAACAGTGGCTAGGCAGAGGTATAGTCAGTAGCACAAGTAGAGGGTCAAAGTCCAGTCTCCAAAATGCAAGCAAATAGTCCAAATGGGAAGACAAAATACAAAGTCAAGAAACAAAGGCAAAGGTTATACACGATCATAGACACATGGGAAATATCGCTCAGTACGTCACCAAAAAAGGGATAAAATTCTTCGCAAAGTTGTGCTCTAAAGCCTGGGCTTAAATACTAAACTAATAAGTCATATAAATCAACAATACATGTAATAATGATTAGAATTCAGGAGAATGTGAACATTGATGGAAGGTTTGAGACACGTGAGCAGTTGGAGACCAGAGGAGAAGTCTGGGAGATTGAGTCTGAATCCAACGAGACATCAGGCTGATGTTTGACAGTACCACACCCAAAAGAGTCATGAGCAGTCCCTGTACAAGCCCTTTCCACCCAAGCCAGAGGAATTGTCATGGCAAAAGACATGTAAAGATTCACTCACATTGTTCATTGGATTGGGGATGACAAATTGAGGCAAGGCCAGTAGACACCCCTACCTCTCAAAAAACGCTCACCAAACTTAAGAGGTGAACTGAGGTCTCCTATCGGGCACAATGTCTTCAGGGACCCAGAATAAATTAAAAACCTGATGGAACATAGCCTCAGCAGTCTGGAACGCAGTAGGGAGAGTGAAAAATGGACAAATATAGTTAATATAGTAGTGTGTCCTTTAAATTACGATAAATCTGTCACAAATTCTATGGTGAGATGAGACCATGGTACATTTGGAACAGGTAATAGAACTAATTTACCAGCTGGAAGGGATTTAGAATTTTTTGCCTGCCTGTTCCATTCACCTGAGCTTTTTTGGTCCCCCCCTTTAAGAGGGATATAAGTGGCGATAGTGCTAAAATTATGAATGGACCTGCAGTAAAAATGTGCAAACCCCAAAAACCTTTGCAGGGCCACTGAAGGAACGTGTTCAACCTTTTAGTCATCTATGATGATCCTGTGTACTAATTACATACCCTAAAAATTAAACAAACTGGAGGTGAAATTTCTCACCCTTCACAAACAAATTATTCTCTAACAAACGTTGTAAAACTGACCTCACATGCCCTACATGTGTATCCATATCAGTAGAATAAACTAGGATATCATCCAAGTAGGCTATAACAGTTCCCCAACATGTCCGTAAAGAGGGTGAAGGGGTGATAGAGAGCCCAAAAGGCATCACCAAATATTCGTAGTGCCTCATTGTGGTCCTAAAAAAAAAACATTCTTTCACTCATCCCCTTCCTCAATTCTAATGAAATTATAAATGCTCTGCAGATCTAATTTAGCTGCATATTTGGCTCCTTTCAGTTTTTCCAATGCAATCCAATCTTTTTTATGAAGAATAAAGCTTGTGCTGGTGCTGATCATAAAACAGGGATATTGTGGTTCTTAAACCAGGTACTGGTAGCTTTGGCACTGTGTGCAGGTGCCAAGTCCTGTTGGAAAATGAAATGTGCATCTCCATAAAGTTGAAAGCATGAAGGGCTCTAAAACTTCCTGGTAGACGGCTGCGTTGACCTTGGACCTCAGAAAAACACAGTGGACCAACACCAGCAGATGACATGGCACCCCAAACCATCACTGAGTGTGGAAACTTTACACTGGACCTCAAGCAACGTGGATTCTCTGCGTCTCCTCTCTTCCTCCAGACTCTGGGACCTTGATTTCCAAAGGAAAGGCAAAATTTACTTTCATCAGAGAATATAACTTTGGACCACTCAGCAGCAGTCCAGTCCTTTTTGTCTTTAGCCCAGGCGAGACGCTTCTGACACTTCAGTCTCTTGTTCAAGAGTGGCTTGACAAGGAATGCAACAGCTGAAACCCATGTCTTGCATACGTCTAGACGTGGTGGTTCTGCACTGACTCCAGCTGCAGTCCACTCTTTGAGAATCTCTCCCACATTTTTGAATGGGTTTTGTTTCACAATCCTCCAGGGTGTGGTTATCCCTATTGCTTGTACACTTTTTTTCTACCACATCTTTTCCTTCCCTTCGCCAGAGCTCTGTGAACAGCCAGCCTCTTTAGCAATGACCTTTCGTATCTTGACCTCCTTGTGAAATAAATCAACTTTTTCATGATATTCTAATTTTTTCTGACCAGCACCTGTAGTTGAAATGGGTCTATTAAATCCCTGGTCCAGCATTTCCTGGATGTAAGTGTCAATGGCATTTCTTGGGTTAAAGGATATATTCTAGCTTTTGGAAATGTAAAGTTGTCTATCAATTCAATAGCACAGTCATTGGTTCTATGTGGAGGTAGCAAGTGCCCTACCAAGTGGGCATGCATGAAATTTCCTTCTGCTGCGGAATCTATCAGGGTTATAAAAACTTGATCGTTAAGTGATTTTCTTATGGTTCTTATAGACATTGATACATATTTCCCAGCCTTTATCTTTGATAGGTCTTTCTATACTGTTTTCCCTCTTGTTTAAAGACTGAAGAAGATAAATTTTTTTCCTTTGGTCAAAAAAGGATGTTTAACACAAAAAGCATGTGGTCAAAAAAAACAATATGTACACATTGCAGGGCAAATTGCAAACACAACAACGTGGTCATGCGAAACAACTTGTATCTCAATTCTGGTTGTTTTTGACTTTCTGACAAAGTAAATCTGGCACTTGTATGTTAGTGTTAAAATTACACAATAAATGGACCAAAAGCCCCAAAATAAGGGAGGAAACCTTCCTCTCCTCTCTTTTTTAATTATGAACTCTGAGCAGCTAGTTACTGACTACAGTAATAATTTCCAATTCCTGCAGCACATCCCCACATCACTAATCAAACATCTCCACAGAATGATGTCCCAGATCTCTGAAGGCCTATCTAAACTCCTTCTGGCATATTCCAGTGTTTCTTGGATAGGAAAGGTGCATCAAGTATGTGATTATTAAGCAAATTTCTTATGGTTCTTATTGATTTGTCCAAGCCTTCATCAAGTCATCATGGAAGTTTTTTTTTACAGTAACATGTTATTTTCTTTTGTCATTATCCTGATAAGGAGGTTAAGGCTTCTTGAAACCTTTGTTAAATTTTGAACTTACAATGCTCCCAATGACATCTCTAGGAGTGTGTTAGGTCCTGGATATCTTTAAATATCATATTTTTTCTTTTGCTGCAAAAATTGTTTTTGACAAAAAAACATTTATGGCTTTTTACTTCAGTTGCCACCTTAAGCACATATCCATGGTGTTTATACAAATACATCACAGCTGGAGCTCCGGTGAAACAGACTAGTGGTAGGTTTAAATATTATCATGATTATATGGGGGTTGAATAAGTATGGCAGTAAAACTATATATACCACTACTCTGAACTACTACAATCAATCTTTTTTGTTTGTTTGTTTGGAGCATCAGCCAACTAATAAAGATTTACTCCAGCTGAAAGATTGTAAAAATCCATTTAAAAATTGGAAATCCTTACTTTCTTTGAGGGGTTCATTATTTCTTATCAGAAGTGTAAATAGATATTTAAAAAAACACTTCCAGTTCGGCAGGAACAAAAACACACAAGACATACAGATAAGCAATTCTAAAGAAAGATCATGTTTCAATCAAAGAGGCTGGGGTTTGTGGGGATGTCCTTTACTTTCTGGAGAATATAAAACGGCAGCACCTTCCCTGCTGGGGCATCAAATCACCATCCAGATCCAGATTACGGACAACCTGCAGGTACAGTTAAACCACAGGTACAGTTAGTATTCAATGTGTAGTAAGTGCCTACTGTGCCAAATGTGTTCTTTTTTTTCAGCTGAAGAGTCATTATCATTATGGGTCATGTGGCTGAACTGTCTTTGCTTGTTGTTTGCTTTGTGGCTTCAGCAGCTTCAGGTAAGTGTAGTTTAAGAGGCTACAGATAAATGAAATTAAATGCAAATGATCAAAATGAACCCTGTAGCATCTGATGGCTTTTCTTTCATTTTCACGTATAGCAGGGGAGGTGGTTAAACTTGTAACAGGTAATGACAGCAGTTCTGCTCTTTATAATGTTCTTCAGTAGTAAAGCCATTAAGGTTGTAGGCCAGTGATTATAATAATATTATTTTCTGTCTGATTTTCTAGATGCTGATTTCAATGCATTTGTTCAAGGTAAAGAACTGGCACAGAGTCAACTATGATTTGTATGATTATAAAAAAGTCTGCATTATCCTAACATTTTCCCACTGAACAGAACAAATCAAATACCCAGCGAAGGCGGCAGATATATGTGGGCCCAACTGCCCAGCAGGCTGGGTGAAATTCAATGGACGCTGCTTCAGCTACATTCCCAAATCTGTGAACTGGGTCACAGCTGAGGTAAACTCTAAACTGTTTTAGGGGCATTAGGGGCATACCATTTAAAGCTACACACCCTAGAGGAAAACACACAAAAGCAAACAAATTGACAAAAAAAATAATGTTGGCAGAAGAGATAGAAATACATTATAAGTTTTAATAATAATTTAATAACAATTATAAGCAAAATTAGTAGTGGAAGCAATTCAGAAATCAAAAAGACTTCCCTCTTGCTCTCTTTCTAGGCTGAATGTTTAAAGCTTGGCGGTAACCTTGTCTCAATGCACAGCATAAGTGAATATCAGCTGGTGAAGGCTCTTATTCGTGCTAATGACCCCAAGGAGAACCCTACATGGATCGGCCTCCATGACTGCCCAAAGGTAAGAAATCAGAACTGCAGAACTGCAGTTCTTTTTGCAGAATTGTTTTATTTGTACAAAAAAAAAAAACATTTTAACATTGGTCTTGACTAGATGTTATGTCAGTGACATTTGGGTTTTCTTCACAAAGGCTGCTTCTTGTTTAAAAAATGCTCCTCCCTAATTTTGATTACATGCCATCACAGCTTGTCTTAACCCATAGTTTTATTTTAATTACACCCCAGGAGAAAGCTCCCTCCTAGTTAAATCCCACTTACGCTTTGTCTCTATCCCTGATATCATTTTAGTCTGTTAACACGCACAAATCAGCTGGCGTAGATGACCTAGCCAGCAGAGGGCTTAAAGCATGCACCGATCAGTTAGCTGAAGTCTTGGCAGACATCTTCAACACGTTCTCTCAGTCTTGAACTGGTAACCATTGTCCCTGTTTCCAAAGACAGCCAAGGTTACCTGCTTAAATGACTGGCTCCCAGTTGCTCTAACCCTTTATAAAAGCAAATGTTAATGATCTGTAGGAAAGCTGAAGATGAAAAGAGAATGGCCTCAACACACTTTAAAATCCACAATGTACTACCTCAAAAGGTGCAAGCTGGGCTAAAGGTTTTGTCATGACCCTCACCACCCCCAACTCGTACATCATTAAAAAATGGGTAGGACCTCAAAAGAGTAGTGCGTGCAAGATGAACCATGAATCTCACAGAACTAGAAGTCATTACACATTTCTTTTCAGAGGTTTACCTGGTTGTGGTCTGATGGGACAAAGTTTGACTACAGCAGGTGGAATGTAAATGAGCCCAACAATCTCAATTCTGAATGCTGTGTGCATCTCAACTGGTCCGGTAGGTTTCAGTTGAAAAAAAGCAATATTAAGCTGTTGATTAAATTAATTATCTATATTTGAAATATTGTTATGGACTGTATATAGCGAGGGTGTTTAGCTCCATTCCAAGGCCACAGTGCAGCAGAGTTAGTTAATTTCTCTTCTGACTCATGCTTGGTTTAACTTCTCTGTTAATTGTGATAGTAGGTGTGTTTGAGAAAAGAAATTACCCAACTGAGCTGGGCTACTGACCTCCAGGACCAGAGCTGAAGACTCTACAGTAGGTTTATAGTATAGTTTATTTTAAACCTTGATTTTCTTTGCCTACAGGTGAGAAGAACTGGAATGATATCCCATGTGAACTGCAGTATCCGTTTGTTTGTGTGAAGAGGCTTGTGTAAAACACTGACTGCCAGGGAACACAGTCAAATGTCTGACACCGATTTCTGATCAGGGTTGTATTGTGTTCAATCCAAATAATGTCTATGACTTTCTTTTTTCATTCTTTTTATTAGGGTCTGGTTTTGTTTTGATTTACAAACATATATTCTCTTCTAGGATTCTCTTTTAAAATATTTTCAAAATGCAAACTTTACAGGAGAAGGAAAAAAAACTTATAATCTTAGAAGATAGAAAAACAGTTTTTCTAATGGTCTATTCATCATGAAATTGTCACACACCAGATTTAAATTGTGCTTAATAGACAGTGACAATGTTTTGGAGAATTAAACGTTTAATCAGGGACAAGTTACTGCTTCCATGAAAGGCTTCCATAGACTGATAGGGAATGCCTGAGGATATTTCACCAGCATAGTGACTAATGTCCTGTCATTTGTTACAGTTAGGTACTAAACAATTAATAAACAAATATAGAATAAAAAATTAAATATAAAATAAAAGAATAGCTACAGGATTGCCTGATTAAGAGGGGTTAAAAGCAAGCAGAGAGTTGGTTGTTATCCAGGCAGAAGACACTAAATTGTTTGCAGAACCAATGAGTTCGCTCTGAGAGTAAATCATATTTATTAAGTTTATGTTCATTTATGCCAGTCAAATTACATTAAGCAATATCTTTAACGGTTTTGGAAAGTCTTTTCATTTTCTTTCTCTTTGCATCAAAAAAACTTTTTTGTCAGATTGTTCTTTGAATAAACTTGGCAAAACCAATTCTGGACTGAACTATATATATATATATATATATATATATATATATATATATATATATATATATATATATATATATATATATATATATATATATATATTTATATATTTGCTACTGTTGATCTCAGAGGTTAGATTACACTTTATTTAAGTCTTCTAACTTTATAACTCTTAACTCTTATTGTCTTACACACACACATCTGCTCCTCTCTTAGCTCTTCGCTTAATCCAGCCCAATGACTGATCATCCATTTATCTCTTAAAAGTTGTTGAAACAGTTTCTTTATTAAAGCTTCTGTGTCCAAGTTTCATCATGTTCTACATGTTCAACCATAATTAATCACAGAATGTGATTAATGCCATTAAACTTTTTAATAGATTGACACCTCTAATAATTATAGTTTTTTCACAGTAATTCTCAAACCCTCTATACAGTGTGTAGAGACGGTGTGGTGAACCTGTAAAGCTGGAACCCACAATCCAAAGAGTTCCTATGAAATATGATTTCCACATGGAGCTCCACAGCTCCTCATTAAAGAATCATCCACAGCTGTTCATCTGTCTGGACACATTGATCCACAAGCAAATTATTTACTACTGTAGGGGCAGTGATGGCTCAGTGGTTAAAGCACCAGGCTATAAATGACCAGGTTGTGGGTTCGATACCTGGGTTCGGCAACCTGCAACTGTTTGGCCCTCAAGCAAAGCCCAGCTACAGCAATGCTGTCCACCATCTGGGAATGTGTGCTCACTATAACACACTATGTGTGTTTCACTGATGTTTGAAAGAAATGGTAAATACAGTTGTCTTGTCTTACTACCTGTACTGCTATTAGTACTACTGCTACTACTAGTACTACCACATCCACTATTAGAATAGATGAACAAATGTATAAATTGGTTCATTTACATAGTACCTCTGTAACTTCTGGAATTCTCTGTAACTGAAGTAGGGCAACATCTAGTAGGCGAATAAGGCACAAAACTTTTTCAATTAATGCATTACACAAAACAATTATAAAAAAGAAAGGGTTTCATCACATAAGATACACACATCCACGCCATTACACATGAGGACAAAATTGTTGGTACCCTTCGGTTAATAAAAGAAAAAACAGAAATAACTTGAATCTGACAAAAGTAATATTTTTTTTTATGAAAATGAACAAATGAAAATCCAACACTGATTTTAAACCATGCTTCAACAGAATTATTTTAAAAAGTAAACTCATTAAACAGGCCTGGACAAAAATGATGGTGCCCCTGAAAAAAATGTGACCAAAAAGACATGTTAAATCAAGGTGTGTCCACTAATTATCACCACAGGTGTCTACAATCTTGTAATTGCTCAGTGGGCATATATATAGGGCTACATGTAGTCACTGTACTGTTTGGTGACATGGTGTTGTAACAGTCACTTTAAGGTGGGGTACAGTGCGCATGTGCACGGTGAGAGCCAGAGCGAATAATGGAGTGTGGAGGAAAATGCAGGAGAGTGTGTGCGTATGGTGAACTGTGCTGGATTGTAGCCTGGGTTCCCCAGCTGGTGTTGTCTGGGAAGTTGTGACGAGTGAAGTCTAGGTGCTTTCATTGCTCATTAAAAATGACTCTGAAACCCCTGCACGACGTGTTCCCTGCGTGTCTCTTAATGGAGCTAAGTATTCACCTCTCCACAAGAGCACCCACCTAACATCATACTTCCATTCGTTACAAAAATGGCACCCGAACTATTCTCTTGATACCCTGTGGCCTGTATTCGGCTTTGGAGCTTTGTAAGTTTGGATAACGAAATCCTTTTTGGGGTGGCTACAAAGCCAATTAGCTGTGGTGTTAGCCATTAGTGCTAAGCTACTTTGCTTATTGCGCTGCTAACGATTAGCTTTTTGGATGGGACGTTTTCGCTGACGAATACTTTGTTTATGGTGAACTGAATTCGCTAAACGCAGGAGCAAGAGACATTGTGACTGATGACGATGACTTTGGGCCATGTACAACTGTACCTGAGCCACACGGTGACAGTCTAGAGAACTGAGTTTGCTTGTTGCAACAAGAGATGCGGATGTTGAGAGATTGTTTCAACTCCTTTTTACAAGTACAGACACTCTCTTGTCAGCTCTTGACAACTCTTGTCAGATTCTGCTGTGCTCAGTAGCATGTCCCGTGTTCTTACTTTGCTACTGCAACAGTCTAAACTTGAACCTCCCAAGTTCGGTAATTCTGGTGGCACTCCGCCAATGGTTGGAGGCTACCAGCGTGATATGGGCTTGTCGGATGCTCGGATCCTTTCTGAATTGCCTCGTTTCCTCACGGGTGAGCCAAGCTGTTGGTTTCAAGTTCTAATGCCGCATATTGATAGTTGGGCCCATTTCTCCCAGCTTTTTCAGAAGGCCTTTATTCCTTCTGATGGTCAGGAGCAAACTTGGAGGAGAATTCTTGACTACTTTCAAGCTTCGGATGAGCCTTTTCCGACTTTTGTTGCACACATGTTAAGTGAGTTTGCCAAGCTGAGACATCCACTGGCTGAACCAGATCAGGTTGAGCTGATCTGCAAGCATACGCTAGAGAAATACACTATTGCTCTATATGGCTCTTGTATATCTTCTGTCTCGGATCTTCTGTTGTGGGCCCACAAGCTTCATGCAGTCTGTCGTCTGCTATAAGTCCTCAATGCCTGGTTATGTGTCTTGAACCTGCCCTGAGTGCAATCCTAAAACTACTCCCATGACTCCAGCAGTTCTCGTGGGATTTCCCTTACGTCAGTTAAGTCTGTCATCTGCTATAAGTGCTCACTGCCTGGTTATACGTCTCGAACCTGCCCTGAGTGCAATCCTAAAACTACTCAGGGGGACGGGACAGGCAACCAAAGTGGTTTTCTTCACAACCCCAGGGTGGGTTGAGCAGGCAGTTTTCCGTTCACGAACGTCCCCAAAGGAATGGGCATCCACATGGCCATGCGAAAGGTGGGAGGCCGTACCGGCGTGACTCTTTGCCACCACGCGATTCGCCTGACTTTAATAAGCATGTGACTAACACTGCTGATGTTCCCCACTTAGCCCATATTGTGGATGCGTCTTCCACAGTTTCGTGGAACACCCCATTTTGTGTCCGTGTTAAGCTGAGGAATCATGCTGTCTCTGCAACATTGGACACTGGCGCTTCACTTTCAGCTGTAAACAAACATGGAGAAGATAAGGTGCGGTATGAAGATAAAGTGCGGTATGGGGGATAATCCATCTTCCCCCATACCGCACTTCTCCTCCAAAGAAGAGGCTCATTGAAGAACAAATTCAGTCCATGCTTGAGGAGGGCATTATCGAACCAGCCTCAGGACACTGGGCCGCACCGGTGGTCATTGTACCTAAACCATCAGGAGAGGCCAGATTCTGTGTAGATTATATTGTATAGACAATGTAACTGTGAAGGACAAGTACCCATTGCCAAGAGTGGATGAGTATCTCGATTTCCTGGCTTGAAGAAAATTTATCTCCACTATTGATTTAGCTCGGGGATACTGGCAAGTTGGGGTGGAGGAGAGCTCTAGACTGAAAACTGCGTTTACATCCCACTGTGGTCTTTTCAAGTTCAGGGTCCTGCCCTTTGGCCTTTGTAATGCCCCTGCTACATTCCAGAGGGTTATGAACACCATCTTGGCCAGCCTTATCTACAAATGCTGTGCTGTTTACTTGGACGATATTGTGATTGTTTCACCAAGCTTCGAATAACATCTTATTGACTTGTGTTCTTGAGGCTTGAGCAGGCAGGTTTATCCCTAAAATTGTGAAAATGTCAATTTTGTCATGATGATCTCAAATTCCTGGGTTACAGAGTCACACCCAAAGGTATCCTTCCTGATACAGATAAGATAAGTGCTGTGTTGGCCTTTCCTGTGCCGCCAGACGTGAGGCAAGTAAGACAGTTTCTGGGTCTTACCAGTTACTACCGGAGGTTTGTGAACAACTATGCCTGGCATGCCGAACCTCTGTTTGCCCTGACCCGGCACGATACCCCAACACAGACTGTCAGCAGGCAATGGATTATCAGAGAAGCTGCCTCACTTCAGCACCAATTTTAAGCTTCCCTGATTTGAACCGTCCGTTTTGTCTTCATACGGATGCTTGCGACATAGGGTTGGGTGCAGTGCTTATGCAGCGTGACAACACTGGAAGAGAGGTTGTCATAGCCTATGCCGGTCGAACACTTCATAAGTCTGAGAAGCCCTACTCCACAACAGAAAAGGAATGTTTGGGTGTTATTTGGGCTCTCAAGCATTTCAGGCTATACATTGAAGGTCTTCCAATAACCGTTTACACAGACCATAGTAGCCTGAAATGGCTCATGTCCCGTCCATCTTCTACGGGGCGCTTGGCCAGATGGTGTCTTTGCCTGCAAGACTTTGACATTCGGTTCGTCCATAAACCTGGTTATCAAAACAACCTGTTGAAGCATGGTTGAAAAGGAATGTCTGACTTTCATTGGTTACTTTTTATAGCATTTTTATTTATTATTACTTTTGTCACATTCAAGTTATTTCTGTGACCATTGTGGGTTTTTCTTTCATTAATCGAGGGGTACCAACAATTTTGTCCACAATTTTGTACAGTTGTAACGGGATGCTAGCCCTTCTTCTCTGCCACATGTGACATTTGTGCAACACCTGCTGCCTCCTCTGTCTCAATGCATCTTTGAGATATTGTGACTTAATCTGTCCTAATCAGTCTATAAACTGCAGGCACACATTTTTTCCTGTTTTTTGCTCAGTCACAATCAGCTCTCGGTGAACGACCACTCAAACAACAATAACTGTTTATTGTAAATTATAATTGTATTTTGAAGCACACTAAAATATTTAAGAGCTTCTGACAAGACAGCTGGACCTGGAACAGGGATGAATCACAAGTTCATCTTGTTTTTGGACTGCTAAATCTATACATTCATCTTTTTACCCTCTTTTTTCCTGGTCAGGGTTGCAGAAAGTACAAGTCAGGAATACCCCCTGGACAGATTACCACACACTACTACCTCAGAAGGTGCAAGCTGAGCTAAAGGTTTTGCCATGACCCTCAGACCCCTCAACTTGTCATTAAAAAAATGGGTAGGAACTCAAAAGAGTATTGCTTGCAAGATGACCCATGAATCTCACTTAACTGGAAGTCATTACACATTTCTTTTCAGAGGTTTACCTGGTTGTGGTCTGATGGGACAAAGTTTGATTACAGCAGGTGGAATGCAAATGAGCCCAATAATCTCAATTCCGAATGCTGTGTTCATCTCAATTGGGCTGGTAGGTTTCAGTTGAATAAAAAATAATATTAAGCTGTTGATTAAATGATCTATATTTGAAATATTGTTTTGGACTGTACATAGCAAGGGTATTCAGCTCCATTTCAATGCCACAGTCCAGCAGAGTTTAGTCATTTCTCTGCTGACTCCCACTTGGTTTAACTTCTCTGTTAATTATGATGCTGAAGACTCTATAGTAGCTTTATAATATAGTTTATTTTTATTTCTTTGCTTACAAGTGAGAAGAACTGGAATGATATCCCATGTGAACTGCAGTATCCATTTGTCTGTGTAAAGAGCCTTGTGTGAAACACTAACTGCCAGGGAACACAGTCAAATGTCTGACACCGATTTCTGATCAGGGTTTTCTTGTGTTCAATCCAAATGTCTAACTTTCTTTTTTCTTTACTGATCTGGGTCTGGTTTTGTTTTGATTTACAAACATATATTCTCTTTTTGTGAGTGTTGATTTGTAATGATAAAAATATTGTCACTGTCACACTAAAATCTTGTATTTTCAAAATGCAAACTTTACAGGAGATGTAAAAAAACTTCTAATCTTAGAAGAAAACAGTTTTACTAATGATCCATTCATCATGAAATTGTGACACACCTTTTTGTTTGACAGTGACAATGTTTAGGGGAATTAAAGAATTAATCAGGGAAAATGTATTGCTACTGTGAAAGGATAGACTGATAGGGAAAGCCTGAGGATATTTCACCAGCATGGTGACTAATGTCCTGTCCTTTGGAAGAAAGAACAGTTAGATTATAAATTGGGGGACTCAGGACTCCAAGGTGGACAATGTTGACAAGTCTTCCTGGGGACAGGACTCATCACACAGACAGTAAATGACTTGAAATTGTTTTGGCTTTAAAAAGAACAGCTGCAGGATTGTCTAATGAAGAGGGGTTAATAGCAAGCAGAGAATTGGTTGTTATCCAGGCACAGACTAAATTGTTTGTGGAACCAATGAGTTCACTCTGAGGAAGAGGAGATACTTTCACATTTATTCATTTTAATTTATGCCAATCAAATTACTTTAAGCAATATCTCAAAGGGTTTTGGTAAATCTTTTCATTTTCTTTCTCATTGCATCAAAAAACTTTTTTTTTTGTCAGATTGTTCTTTGAATAAACTTGGCAAAAGCAATTCTGGACTGAACTATTATATATATATATATATATATATATATATATATATATATATATATATATATATACTACTCGCTGCTGCTGAGCTCAGGGGGTATATTACACTTTATTTATGCTGAAATATGGATTAAGTCTTATAGCTTACTCTTATTCTCTTACACAAACACACACACGATCATTGGTCTATTAAAAGTTGGTAAAGCATTTTCTCTATTAAAGCTTCTGTGTGCAAGCTTAGTTGTGTTTGAGGCTGAAGTTCTCAAAACTACACTGAGATATCACAAGAAATACATAAACCAAATTCCACTTGGCAGTTTATTAGGCACATTCATTTGTTTTGCCTCACAAAAATGAAATCAAGTATGTGCTTGCTAGCAGTTTAACTTGTGATTAATCAAAATTAATCACAGAATCGTCATTAAACATTTTAATAGATTAACACCACTAAGAATCAGTGTCAACCTGTTTCAGTGGAACAGCGGCGCAGTGAGGCCATCAACCTTTTTTTTAAATTATTATTCCAAGTAGTTATAAAGTCCTGTCCATGCACACCAAAAAGAGTTACCCATTATCAGGCTGTTTAAAAAGATTTTTGTTACTGTCCCTTTTAAAACATATGTAAATGTGTTCTGTTCTGATTGGCTGCCCTGACAGACTTAAACTTAGCATAAATGTATGGGCATGGCTATACTGCTGTGGGCTGATGTACACTGTTGTATTGTGGCTAATCCCCTGTGGAATTAATGGGCTACATAGCTGTATGCTGAATGGGGGACTAAAGACTAAAGAAATGTATGCTTAAAGGGCAGAGTTATACTTCTTCATGCAGAATGGGCAGAGCTGTGCTGCTGTATTCTAAATAGGTGGAGCTTCACTGCATTTTTCAGTAATAAGAATTATTCCACTGGGTTCTAAAAGGGATTTCTGTATTCTGAATGGGTTGAGCTGTAATTTGTCATTTGTACAGAGTTATGCTGTATGCACATATGCTGCATGTGTAAACATTTACATTTAGGGCATTTAGCGGGCTCTTACCACTGTGCTTGACATGTGTTCAGTAGACTTGCTTAAAGCAGCACCTTACTGGACAACTGAAAGCTTTATCAGCTCCTGGCTTCCTACTTAACTGTAGGAGGTTTTTTTTAGATGTATGGAGTGGGGTATTTAGCATTATTATATCTATAAAGGACAGAATTTAAAAGTCCAATTTCAGGTAATATAAATTCAAAAAAGGAAGTCATTTAAAGTTCTATTTCAGATACTATTAACTCTATGAGGGATATTATTTAAAAGTTCTATTTCAGGTAATATTACCTCTATAGTTCAGGTACTATTATATTCAGGCACTATTAACTTTACAAAGTGTGGCATTTAAAGTTAGTCATGGACAATTAACTCTATGAAGGACATAATTTAAGTTATATTTCAGGTACTATTAACTACATGAAGGACACCATCTACAAGTTCAGCTACTATTAACTCTATACACTACATCATTTAAAGTTTTACTTCAGGTGGTTCTAACTGTAAAAAGAATTTTTGGGTTTCTAATTTGGATATTATTGACTCTATGAAGAACAGAATTTAAAGGGCTAATTCAGGTACTATTAATTCTATGAAGTACACCCTTCAAAGTATTAACATTACTGTTAAAATTAAATTCTATTTAAAATTCTATTTCAGGTATTAATAACTCCATGAAGGACATAATTTAAAGTTTTATTTCAGGTACTATTTATTCTATAAAGGATGATATTTAAAAGCTCACAATTTCAGGGACTATTATTTCTATGAAGCACAACATTTAAAGTATTTCAGGTACTATCAACTCCATGAAAGAAATAAGCTGAAATTCTATGACAGATACTATTACCTGTATGAAGGACAGTTTTAAAAGTTCATTTTCAGGCATTTTAGGCACTATTAACTTTATAAAAGATAGCATTTTAAAGTTCTATTTCAGGACATATTAACTCCTTGAAGGACAGCATTTAAAGTTCTGTTTCTGGGGAAATTTTCTTTATGACATGTGGCATTTGAATTTCTCTTTCAAATACTTTTACCTATATATAGGACAGATTTTTATAATCTTCTTCCAGGTACTAATAACTCTATGAAGTACCTTCTTTTACATCATTTTAGCAGTATGAAGTACAGCCTTTAAAGTCCTGGTGCAGGTACGATTCACAAGTATGGTATTTAAAGTTTTAATTTCAGGTACTATTAACACTATGAAGTAGAGCATTTAAAGTTCTATTTGAGATAATATTAACTCTATGAAGGACATAATTTAAAAGTTCTATTTCAGGTATGTTTAACTCTGTGAAGGACAACATTTAATGTTCTCTTTTACATAACAAGGATATCTTGTCTTTCTGCCAAATGAAAAAATGTAACAAAAAAGAAACAAATTTGAATGGAAGGAACACTGAATTAAAAACACATATTGTGCCCCTAAAGGGGGTGTGGAGATGGGGTCAAAGTTCTTGGCCCGGGACTAAAACAACTCAGCAGTCTTATTAATTATGGCCTATGCTTTCAAGTGAATAGAGTTGGGCATTTGGACTTCTCTTCAATTTAGGCTCTAATCCACATCATCTGTTCTAGTACATCTTAGATTGTGGCGTTTTGTGGAATTTCTCCATCTATCCAACGACATTTAAGTATGAATTGTTGGGAATGTAGCATTTCTGTACATGCTTGTTCAGATGTCCAACAGTCTTGCATATACACACTTCAGCAGTTAGAGGTACCATGACCTTATTGAACAACTGATTGCTTTATCAGCTTCCAGCTCCAATTTTCCAGCCATGTTCTCTGAACTGTATGAAGGTTCTGTCAGATGTGGGAGTGGGGTATTTAGGTTTCTATTTTAACACTTTAAACTGCATTACGTGGGGCACTTAGTTTAAAAGGTCATCTCAGCAGTATGGAGTGAGATATTTGGAGTTCTAAGTGATAAATGTGACGATGCTAGTCTTCATGCAATTTGACCTGTATCTAATGAGGCATTTGACTTCATAGTCATTTTTTATCATATCAATGAAATCCTGTCTTGTTTTCAATGGAAAAATGAATTAAAAAAAATCACCCAATATATAATGTTATCTGTTTTATTGCTGGAACATTTTTTTGGGTTTGGTTTTAGCTTAACTAACCCTATAATGTCGGTGTTGAATAATTATGTTCAAAAAAGTAATGTTAGTTATACATTGTGCAACTTGTCAAATTTAAAGCTTTCAGAAACTCCCATTCTTTTTTCTTTATTAATAATAGCACCAGGTCCCCGCTATCCAACACTATTACAAATACATGCTTGTTAAAAGTGAGGTTTCTGCTTTCTACAACCAAAAAATAATATTCATAAAAACTACCAGAAGAGAACAAGATAAATATATGAAAATAGAAGACAGTACATCTGAGATGTATTAGTAAGCTCATATATTTTCTGTCTGTATTTGTCCATTGAACATTGTTCCAAAATGCACAGTGTCGCCCTCCAGCTGTTATTTGTAGAAGAGGCTGAAGTATCTACGGTTGTAACGGGATGCTAGCCCTTCTTCTCTGCCACATGTGATGCTTATGCAACACCTGCTGCCTCCTCTGTCTCAATGCATCTTTGAGATATTGTGACCTAATCCTAATCCTTCCCTATCAGTCTGTAAACTGCAGGCACACAGTTTGTTGCTCAGTCATCATCAGCTCTCGGTAAAGGACCTCTCAGAAACAAAAGGAACTGTTTATTATACCTTAAAATTGTCTTTTGTAGCACACTAAAATATTTGAGAGCATCTGACACGTCAGCAGGATCTGGAACAGGGATGAATCACAAGTTCATCTTGTTTTTGGACTGCTTCTCCAGGATATTCTTTGTGGATATTAGAGCAGATTGTGAACGTGAAATGTCTGTCCACTCTGAATAAGAGATACATGGATTTGGGATTGTTCGAAATCCCAAACCAAATCAGATGGTCAGCATGAGTTCAGCAACAGAGGTAGCATGTGGCAGTGCCATTTATAAACACAATAACTGGTCATTATAAACATCTGAGTTATACAATTGCACAGAAACACCCTTTAGTCAAATGTAACTATCAGGAGCAAATTACTTAACTCAATATTTGCCACTGATAGACTTCTATAGACAGACTTTCTAATTGTGACTATAAAGGGACATGGGATGGGATGACACAGGTTTGGGGCTTTATGTATTTGTAAAAGTAGCAAAGCATTTGAAATTGTGAACTTTGGATAATAATAATGACCCTTGGTTTTTAGAAAATGTACCTTTTAGAGTTTACTCTTGCTGTTGACCCTGACTGATCCAGGGTCTAAATACATAAAAATAAAGAAAACTGTACTGGTTGTCTTAGATATGTGTTCTCTCTGCTCTAAAAGTAGAGTCTAGTAAAGTCTGTCTGATAACAGTACAACAGCAATACAACAAGAAATTAATCATAACAACAACATAAACAGAACAAAAGTATTGGGACACCTGCTCATTTATTTGTTAAGATGATTGGAGTCCAACAGAGAGACCTGGGCTCCTTGTGGGAGAATCAAAAAGCTCAGAAAGCGAAATGAATTATCAGTCAATCTGATCGGATTCTGTCTAGTAAATTTACTGCAATGCCTTCTGGTTGGCATTATAATGTGTAACTGTACTGTAAGTCTTTTATTTATTTTGCACTCAAGCTATTAAACTTGCTAATAGTCTTTTAACATGATTGCTGCACTGAGCTATTTTTTATTAACCTATGTATGCTTATCCGCTCTATAGCGGGTTAAATAGTATTAAATACGTCACCAATTTTCCAAGTAAAAATATATCTTTAAAGGTGCTATTGAAATAACATTATCACGTTGTTGGTGACAACCTTTTCAATCCACATATGCAAAGAAATTATGGAAGCCCATGAACTGTTTACATATTTTTTCAAAAGTTATGTGTAATAATGAGAAATGACACAGGAGAAAAGTACTGAACACATGAAGAAAGTGAGATTAATGGAAAGTCATGACACCAACTGAAATCTATCTATGTTGGGGAACCAATAATCCGGAAGTGGAAAGAAGTGGATTTCATCATAAACCGGCCATGAACAGGTGCTCCCCCAGCGAATCACCTGACCTGAATCCAATTGAAAATCTATGGAAGGAGCTAATCATAGAAATTCATAGAAGGAGTCCACTGAAACCTCAGGAATTGAAGAGTATTTGTGTGGAATGGGCCAAAATCCCCTGAGCAATTCATGCGACCAGTTTCTCCGTACAAGGGGTTTCTAAAAACTGTGACCTCTATGATTTGATTCCATTGCAATTTCATGCCAATAGCACCTTTAGAAATATATTTACATGGAAAATTGGTGATGTGTTAAATACTTATTTCACCCACTGTATCCTGTAACTGTTTTATATGTAAGGTTTTTATGGGGAGGTGAAAAAACATTTTTTTTATTTTTTTAAATTTGATTTACCATGTACACTTATTAAACTTTTTGTTACATTCAAGCAAATAATAACAGTAAGCTAAGTAGCACAACTAGACGGAAAACCAGTATTTACTTCCCGACTACCCTTCGAAGGGAAGCCCCTGGCTCCATGTAGAGCTTAGGGAATATAGGGAAATTTATGTGAATCCTGGTATGGCTGTTTTTGTTGTAGTTTTAGTTGTGGCATTCTGGAAAAGTGCATTTGAACTTGACAGCAAAACAAACACCGGTACAATGAGACTGGGCTTGCAAACCAAAAGACGGCATCCAAAACACAACGTCCAAACACACATGGCATCCAAAATACAGCGTGTTAAAACTAGCACGAGTAATATGTTTACATTGTTTCTACAAAATTCCAGTGACCGATGAGAGGACTGTACATTTGCATCAGCTAAGCTAGCAAGGAAGATAATGTTGATTAGCATTCCCAATTATGCATGAATCTAAATAATCCCATATTGTTAGTAAACATCTTTTTAGATCTTTCTGGACATAAAACCCTACGTACAAATGACCAAATACCATGATAGAATATTATGGCTTTATTAGCTTTATATCTATAAGGTATTTGCATTATTTTAGGTTAGCATTAGCTAGAGTGCGAGTTAGCAAAGTGTTGCCTCAATTGCTGCTGCTAAGCAAACCAGTCACCAATTATCAATCACAAATGTCCACAAACGGGACAAAACAGTACTGAGCAAATCCAGCAGGAATAGAACAACACCCTCATCCTTTTTCACGTTTTTCAATGTTTAGAGGTCTCTCCATCGTCCAAACATCTCATCAATGTTTACACAGGTATTTGCATTTGCCTGATCTAAGAACTTCATCTTTTGTTTGTGATATCTTTGCTTTTTTGACCCCTGTCCTTCCCCTTTTTCCTGTTCTTTGCACAAACATGTATGCCACCTGTTGCTGAATGCCTGGACTAGTGTTGTGCTTCTCGGCCCAAGCCACTTTGTTTGTTTCCCAGAGTTCAGTACAAATACCTAACTTTTTTCCAGTGCCGAACAGACTGGAGAGTTAATAAATCATGAGGAAACAACTGCTGAATCTTAAGTGTACTGAATTGAAATTGTATATAGAGCCTTTCAGTCTGGAGGGCCTGGCCTGGATGCTTTTCTAATACTGCAGGTCCTCTTTATACAGAGTATAGGTCCTTGATAGGCAGAGTCATGCTACTTGCCAGGATGCTCTCTATGATGTTGAGGATAGAAACATGCATTCTGGCCTTCTTCATCAGGACACAACACACTAGGCTGAAGTGTAGTAATTATATACAGTACTGTGAATCTCACCTCATTGTGAATAGGCAATTAGACACACCCACACACTCTTACACACACACATCAAACCCTGACCTCTATCCTTACATTCACTGGCTCATCAGCACCATGGTGACTTAGTGTCCTGTTTACATACTCCAATAAACTTTATAATAGCTATTTTTCTGCATGTTTTATATGTTTGTCCACTCCACCTTGAGAATACACTGTGAATTCAATCAACTGAATGCCTCTAGAATGACACTGTAAACTGCATTGCTGCACTGTAAGCTGTTGTCTGAAGCTGTGTCACATGCATAGCATCGTTATTTGCGTTATCTATAAATCCATTAAACAGCATCTGGCTGGCAGTGACAAAGGCACACAATATGGAAAACGTGCAGCATGAAGGAACCAGGACAGCTGCCAAACAAGACATAATCTTAGTCAATGGTGGTGTGGTGTGGTAGGGGCGGAGCGTCCACCACTTTCTGATGAGTATAAAACTACAACATTTTTCCTAGTGGTACATCAAGTCACAGGTGGTTCCTTATCTGTATCCACTTTAAGAACAAACTGCAGGTATGAGCATGTCATTCTACTTAATTTTTATTAGCATTCAGTAGTTCATAATTACTAGTTTGCATTGAATTACTTACCTCAGACTTTTCTTTTAGCCCCTGAAGAAGAGCCATTATGGTTCCTGTTGCCTTCATGTGTGCTCTCTTCATGGCTTCATCAGCCTTTGGTAAGAGATTCTCCCTTCTTTTGGAGTTCAACAGGATAAAACTGAGGAAACTGCTAAATAAAATAGATATAATTAGTTAGTAATTTTTGGACTTTTAGTAATAGAGCATGCAACAGGGATGATATCTCTTGTCCTGGAAGGCCAGATCTCTGTACAGTTTAGTGATTTTTCTGCTCAAATCAAATCAAATGTATTTGTATAGTGCTTTTTACGCCTGGCATTGTCAAAAAGCAGCTTTACAGAAATCAGTAAGAGGACAATGGATTAACAAAAGCATTAAAATACCCTAAAAAAAGAAAGCCAAAGGTGACAGTGGCAAGGAAAAAATCTTTTAGAGCTGGAGAAACCTTGGGAGGAACCAAGACTCACTAGGGGGACCCAGCCTCCTCTGGTCAGAACTACTTTATTATATATTAATTTATTCATGAAAGTAACCATGGTTGATGGTTGATAATAATAATAGTGGCAGATTACTAGATTTAGTTGTCATGTCAGACAAGGGAAATCCCCAAACTGTGCAGGAATCTGGCCCTCAGTCCACCTGTTCTCCCAACCCCTGGTGTAGAATACACACAATCCAATAAACTATACTCTACATAAGACCATCTCCAGTGATTGCCATCATGATCAGCACATAACTGAGGCTCATTGCCATTGTGTCTTTTTTCAGATCTGGAAATAAATCCGGTGACAGGTAATAATGGTAGCTGAGCACTTCATGATACTCTTCAGTAGTATTACATACTAACATTTGTGTTGACATTAGCGTCTGTCTTATTTTGTAGAGGCTGACTTTAATAAATATGTTCAAGGTAAGGAACTGGCCACTACTGTAAACTTTTTGATTTTACAACCTGAAACCGTTGAATTGTAATAATAACAAGCTAAATACTAAACAGTTGCTTCCTCTTAATAGACCAACTCCGTAACCCAGTAAAGAGGGCAGCTGAAGAGAAGCACTACTGCAAGCCCAGCTGCCCCTACGGCTGGGTGCATTTTGATGGACGCTGCTTCAGCTATTTTGGCAACACATTGGACTGGACCACTGCTGAGGTAAGCTCAGAATGTGGTTGATAGAGCAAACCTGAAACAGGTGTATGGCAAATCTACCAAACCCAAAACAAACAGCAGTCTAGCAGTTTATACCTGTTATGAGCTAATTATTATGAAGGGCAAATTAGCTTCTGCAATAGAGTATAGGTCATGGTTGGTGATAAAACTTTAAAATTGAGATTCAGGTTCTTTAAGTTAAAATGAATTTAAAAACAAAATTAAATTTTATAAATAAATTTAATTGCATTTCAATTCAGATTTATTTCTATAGCTTTTTACAATGGATTTTCGTGTTTTCGTGGCTCGTGTGTGAGCCAGAGGCAACAGTGGAAAGGAAAAACTCCCTCAGATCAAGAGGAAGTCACCTGTACATCAATGCAGTGAGGCGAGAGAGAAACAATATGAGGATCCAGAGCAGGACAGCATAGCAGTGGGCAGCAGGGTAGTGGAGAGCCAGTTCTGGTGGTACCAGCACAGAACAGTCGGATCAGGGCATCTCAATACATGGAAAAGAGAGAGAGGGAGAAAACAGAAAAGAACAAGGGGTTGGAAGGAACACAGCAAAATAGGGGGTGTTTACAGTGGGACAAGACTGATCCAGAGGGTAGACAGGCACCAGCACAAAATAGCTGAAAAACTTTGATTTGGCCTATTTAATTACCAGTTTTTGCATAATCTGCTGCAAACAGTACAGCTGGAATTCAATCGTTTCAGTGCTGGATTATCACTACGAATCATTTTGTTAATTTCTGAGATCAGTTTTTTCACTGTTGCTCTCTTTCTAGGCTTACTGCATAAATCTGGCTGCTAACCTGGTCTCAATACACAGCGAAAATGAGTATCAAATGGTGAAGGCTCTCATCCGTGTTTACGACCCCGCAGAGAAACCTACATGGATCGGTCTCTCCAACTGTCAGAAGGTAAGAAACAGGATAACACAGATACACTGCTCCACAGCTCAATGCTGGGGACTTTATACCTGGAGCAGATTAACAGATAAACCTATTGGCACCATGCCTGTTGCCAGGCATGGGCTAACTTGACATTAGGCATGTTGCCAATAGGTTATCTGCTCCATAGAGTCCTATTGCCAGTACTTCTATACAGGGACTACACAAGTTGTGTGTGTGTGTGTGCGTGTGTGTGTGTGCATTTGTACATTTATGTCAGCAATGGGTGCAAAAAATGTGTCCACAAATATTTGGACATAGAGTTCATCCACCTTGCTGGTGCCATATTGTAACACTTACAGCAGCTACAGAACTAACAGAAATATGATATCTTCTTTAAGAAAAGTACAAAAGTTGACCTATGGATGTGTTCATCAATTCAGAAAAACAGCTGGGTCTGGTCTGATGGGACCAGGTTTCGGTACAGCAAGTGGAATTCAAAAGAGCCAAACCACAGCGGTGGAGAGTGCTGTGTTCACATCAACTGGGAATGTAAGTTTCAGCTTTAAACACTATATCATTTTATTAAGGTTTACTGTAGCAATTTTCTAATCTTGTTTTTGTCCTTTGCCTACAGCCCAGAAGAACTGGAATGATATCCCCTGCAATAAAGTCTATCCCTTTGTCTGCGTGAGGAGGCTATAAAACTCAAAAGCCAAGAAACACATTCTTAACATTCTCAGACACTGTTAATCTACATATAGTAATGAAAATAAAAATAATGAAAAAATATTTACAAAGAAAAGCATTGAAGTAAAGCATACGTATATGATATTTACTGGTGACTGTTCTTTTTCTGTACCTGACAAGATGTTTATAAAGAGGGAAAGCAGATATGTCTACCAGTAACTAGGTGTAAAAGTGAATACCAGCACATATACCTAACAGGTTTCTACATCAATTCAAGTTTAGGTTTTAAGGATTCAGTGTGTAACTTTAAAGCAGAAGACACTTGGTTGTCTGCCACACACTTCACATGTCTGCATTTAGACTAGAGTAGCCATAAGTAGTATTGAATCTAGTGTGGAAAGCGCTTTTGACAGGAAAGCAGCTTTACAGTAATCTAATAACAGAACAAGAAATCAACAAAACATAAAAGCTTCAGCATAAAAAAGCATAAAAAGTGTCTTTGTATACATTGATTATCTGGAGCCAGTGGCGTCTGTCAGGAGGTTCTAACTATATCTATATATTAGTCATCATGTGAACAGTCGGGTTTGAAGCTGATGTGATCACAGTGACACCTCCCAGTGTTGTGAACCAGTCTTGGCTTAAAAGAGCAGGAAATAAATATTGTTGTATATTGAATATTATACATAGGAAAAACACACACATGACAGTTCAGGCCAAACCCAGTTCCATATAATTGGCTTTAATTACCCATTTTCATCTTAGAAAGTCTAGAGTCTTATTTGTTTGATGTTTGATCTTTTTTTTTATTGTCTGAAGCTGCATAATAGCATGTGCAAAAAAGCATAAAAAGTGTCTTTGTATATATTGATTATCTGGTGCCAGTGGCATCTGCCAGGAGGTTCTAACTATATCTATATATTAGGCATCATGTGAACTGTCTGGTTTTGAAGCTGATGTGCTGGAAGCAAGAAATACTGTAAACACTATAAACATCAGAAGACTGTAAAGACTGTCAGAGTACTGCTGGATATTGGTATCATGGTGGAGGCTGCATTGAATTTTGTAAATATTGAAATATTTTGTATTTTTTTCTATTAATAGCAAATGAAGCCATTTGTATCAACCCTATGAGAAAAAAAAAAGTTAAAAATGTTTATTTTTGTTATTTACAATTGGTAGTCTATAATTATAAATACCACCCATTCCTGCTGCTACTACTACTATTACTGATACTAGCCAATTACTGCTACTAGTTCTACTGCTACTGCTACGACTGCTTCTAATATTACTAATAATGATAGTAGCCGTAGTAGTAATAGTTGCCATAGTAGCATGATAGTAGTAGAATGATAGTAGCAGTAGTAGTAGATGTAGTAGTAGTCATAATAATAGCAGTAGCAGTGGTAGTAGAAGTAATAGAACTACTAACGATCGTGGTAGGCACAATAACAATAGTTACAAAAGCAGTAGAAGTTGTAATAGCAGTAGTAGTGAAGGCATGAACAGTAGAAGTAGAAGAAGTAGTAGTAGTACTAGAAGTAGTAGAGGTAGTAGTAGTAAAATTATTCATACTAGTGTAGCAGTGGTACATTTTCACTACAGTAAACAGGCACGTGCTGTGCATTGTGCCCTCCCTTTCCATCTCAGTCGCAAATTGTAAATCTGTTATGGTGCTAGTAAGAGTTTTGTTTTCTTTTTTATTGTCGATAATTAATGTTTTTTCCTTCTCGGCCACCGTGGTTTTAGATTATGATCCCCACATTCCATCCCTACAGAATTTCACTTTGTTTTCTTGAAATATGATCATGATATGCGTTATTTTTTTTTTTTTTTGGAAAAAGCTTGGAGCTTGGAGCTCAACCCAAAGTACTGACTGATATAAGTTACATTGATAAAATGTACAGTACATTCAAATAAGATCTATCTTCATGGTAGATTAGCAAATTAAATCATTCTTAAGACAAACGATGATAGAGGTGTCCCTAACATGTCAAAGTCTGTTTGTCGCATACATATTCATACATGGTACACATAGCAGTAAAATTCTCTGATAACTGTCAACTCAAACATGAAAGAATATATATAAAATACAAAGATAAAAAGATACAGCTAGTGTAACTATAAATATTAAATAGCAATATATAAAAAATCACAAATGGCAATACAAACAATGTTTTATTTATTTATTATTTAGTCTGTGTCTGTGATGACTTTGGAAGATCACTGTAAACCGAACTAATCTCATATTTATATATCCTCATGCATCCAGGCTTTATTTACCTCATCTGCTGTGCTAAATACCCATCCTAGCATATTCAGTGTAATCCTGTTGGTTTAAATATAATTATGTACATATTGCAAGGTACTTTTGCAAACAGCATATCACATGCAGTGACTGCAGAGAAACACAAACATGAATAGACTGAAGTGTAACTGAGGCGTAAAGCTGTAAACACCTGATATACACAGAAGTACGGCAATGTGATATCTCTGCTAATCACTTTACGGGAATTTAGAGTGAGAATATACTTCCTTAAGATAACTGCCTTTCTCCTTTTGATTTAGTACAAAGCCTCCGAAAGGACATAAGGGGAAAAAATCATGCATAATAACCTATTTTTTCCCCCAATTTTGTTGAGATAATTATTTCTAGATAATGAATTATTTCTGGGTTATAAATTACAGTGCCTATAAAAGGTATCCACACCCTTGGATGTTTTCTACTATTATTTCTTTTATAAATGGAATCATAGTCAATATATTTTTAACAAGAATCTACTCTATAATGTCAAAGCGAAAATTAATTTTTTACAAAATAAGGTGAATTCAAAAAAATCTATAATGTAGAAAAAAAATTGATTGCAAAAATATTCATCCAGTCATTTCATCAAGTCAATACCCTTCAAATACTTAGTTAATGCACCTTTGGCCACAATAACAGCACAGAGTGTAGATAGGTCCCAAACCGGATTTCTGGGCCATTAGACTTCTGAGCCACTCAAATCCCACAAAAGTTCTTTAAATAACCACATATACCAGGTTTTTCATCAGACAAATAAAACACTTTGGGCCATCAAGGTTAACCTTGGTGGCTTGTTTTACAGAAGATAAACATTACTGGAACTTTATTTATTAACTTATCACTTATGAAATGAGTAATCCGGTGCAAATAGGGCCTAAATAAGGTTCCCCTCATAACTTTGCAAAGTTTAATATAAACCAAACACCCTGTGTAACATCCAGTCTGAATTTGAATTTAACCCATTGATCTGTGTTTATGTTTTCAGGTGAAAAGCTGGGTCTGGTCTGATGGGACCAGGTTTGGGTACAGCAAATGGAATTTATATAAGCCCAATTTCCCCACTGCGGGACTAATAAAGGATTATCTTATCTTATCTTATCTTAACAATAACGATGGAGAGTGCTGTGTTCACATCAACTGGGAATGTAAGTTTCATTAACACTTTACATCATCATCATCATCATTATTATTATTAATAATTTTATTGTTATTATTATTATTATTATTATTATTGTACTAATTGTTTAAATCCTGGAAAATCTTCAGATGAATGAGGTTTAAGTTTTTTTATCTACAGCCCAGAAAGACTGGAATGATATTCCATGTGAAAAAGTGTATCCCTTCGTCTGCATCAAGAGGCTGTGAGGCACTGAAAACCAAGAAACCTGCTTACTTTTTTTATCATTTATTGTGTCTTAATCCTCTTTTTATTATGCTGATATTTCTTCAAATCTTCAAATGAGTTTTCGCAAATATTTGACAATACAGATTTTCCTTAAGAAGATCTGGTATGATCTGCATTTCCTTTTGTCTGCATCAAGAGACTGGTACTGCGAATAGTAGAGTGGTCTCCTTATTGACTTGTGTTTAGTAGAGTCTAAACTTAGAGGATCTTTGAACTTTTTGTCTATTTAAACTAGCTGAGGTTTTTCTTGGGTAAATAGCAAAGCACTTTTGTAAGTCGCTCTGGATAAAAGCGTCTGCTAAATGCCTTAAATGTAAATGTAAATATAAATGAGACCGTAAAACTCTCAAAAAACACTTACTCTTTAGTCTCAGTACACATTGTGTAAAATATGAATAAAAAACTGTATTGCAATAAAACATATACTATTTTTATTTTTATGCACTGCTAGAATATTAATAAAGAACGGATATTATATAAAATCATACATTGTACTGCTCTTGTTCTGGAAAGCATCAGGACATTTGTTAGCAAAGGGGAGGGAAGGATTATGAACACAAGGGTGACATGTGGAAAGGATGTGGAAAATGCGTCCAGACAGGATTTCTAAATTATGTAAAATGTCCAGCCCTGATTTTACGTCTGCATTTGCTTCCGTCATCATCACACATTCTGTGTGCGGATTTATACAGCTTTAAACACCACTGTTTAAGCCCCACCTTCTCACTGCCAGTTTTTGTCTACATAGACCTGCATCTACATCAACCACGGCTCAAACTCCTGAAACTCTGCCTTCTGACCGCCACTATTGGTCACCATGTACCTGCATCTACATCAACCATTGGTCTAACTGCTTAAGTCCCACCTGTTCACCTTCACTATTTGTCTATGTGTACCTAATTCTACATGCAGCCATTGGCCAAACTGGCAAACTGACATAGCTATTTGTTTTTGTTTTTTTTTTTCACTATTTTTTTTTGGGTACCTGAACATTCTGAGAGCAATTTTAGTTTTTAATCCTGCAGGGATGATATTTGGTTGCTTTTTGGTTCTCCAGGAAAGTTTCCTTCATGGACCCTTTAAATGTTCCCTTTTGGTTGTGTGTTATGTTTTTGGGAATGATTCCTTTACATTCTCATAAACTTGAAATGATGGAAACCTTTAAGGGAACCTTGCAGTAACATTCTGGTAAGCAAGTGAACTCTTATTTGAACCTTTAACTTACTTTATTACATCCACATTATATCCACTCAAATCAACATCTACATGTATCTACATGTATATCACAGCATCAATATATGTGTATACTGTATGTATATGCAGTATTCATCATTCCGCTTTTTTCATCTGAATAGGTGTTAAACTGCAGGCAACCCCGACCTGCGGATTGGGAACCGCCCGTTAATGAACTACTATTTAATTGGGATCTGGTTAGCTAACGAACATTAGTCTGTCCACACTGTTGTAGGATGGAGCAGCGCTGCTGAGGAAAGCTGTGAGTTAACTCTGAAAAGCTGCTTTTTGCATGTCTGTAAGCTTTTACTGAGGACTGGTCTGATGCTTCTGCTTTGGTACAGCCTGGTGTTTGTAAGTAGAGTAATGAGAGTACATGGTTTGTGTAAGCCTTTTTAATGAGGGTGACCCTGCATGTGAATTTTGCATCTGTGCGGAGGGTAGTGTGCCATATGCACAAATCAGTGCATTTACAATTAGAAAAATGTTAATAGTGGGGCAGGATGTGCCTTTTTAATATTTTCTTTATTATATTTGTTTGTGCAACAAAACTTAATAGCTGTTCTAAATTGTAAACCCATGCAAGGAAAGTTTTAGTTTGAGATCTCTGCAACATCAGTGTAAATAATGTAAACAATGGTGTGTGTGTGTGTGTGTGTGTGTGTGTGTGTGTGTGTGTGTGTATGTATGTATGTATGTATGTATGTATATATATATATATATATATATATATATATATATATATATATATATATATATATATATATATATAGTACAGGCCAAAGGTTTGGACACACCTTCTCATTCAATGCGTTTTCTGTATTTTCTTGACTATTTACATTGTAGATTCTCACTGAAGGCATCAAAACTATGAATGAACACATGTGGAGTTATGTACTTAACAAAAAAGGTGAAATAACTGAAAACATGTTTTATATTCTAGTGTCTTCAAAATAGCCGCCCTTTGCTCTGATTACTGCTTTGCACACTCTTGGCATTCTCTCAATGAGCTTCAAGAGGTGATCACCTGAAATGGTTTTCAGGTGTGCCTTATCAGGGTTAATTAGTGGAATATCTTGCTTTATCAATGGGGTTGGGAACATCAGTTGTGTTGTGCAGAATTCAGGTGACTACACAGCCGACAGCCCTATTGGACAACTGTTAAAATTCATATTATGGCAAGAACCAATCAGCTAACTAAAGAAATGTTAGATTTTAGTAATCATTTATTATATTATTTTATTTTATTGTAAATGTTATTGGGTACATGTCTCTGCTAAATGATGAATTATTTGTATGCACCAGAAAATATCCTTTTTTAACAAACTAAAAATTATTTAATTTTTTTTATATATAAAATTATATATATATACACTTGTACTTATTTATTAGTTTGTTAAAAAAGGAAGCTACTTTCCGGATGTATGAAATGATAGAAAAAAGTCATATGTAAAGTGTTTTATGAAAAAAACATTTTTTATTTAAAATTGAAAATATTTTTATATATATATATATATATATATATATATATATATATATATATATATATATATATATATATATATATATATAATTCGTATTAAGGTCAAATAACCACTCCAGTTTGACAGAATTTTAATTTTATGGCAGTTCTTTGATGGTTCGGGCTTTAAAGGGTTGATAACACAAATAAAGCCGTATCCGCTGAGGCTGTAGAATCGCAGATCTCTAAACCATTTCTTCCGCGAGCCTCTGAAAGCTCCGCTTTCGGGTTGTGTTTGTAGATCGAGTCACCGGAAGAGCTGCTCCGCGGTTTGCTTCCTATGACAGCGGGCGAAAATGAAGGCGCCCTGTCTGGCGTTCTCTCCGTTTTCATCGTAGTTCAACGCGGATTTCTGCACTAAGGTGAGAAACTTGCTGATTAATAATTTGGCCGTTTTTAAATCGACCTTGGAGGGATAATAGTCGCTGTTAATGGCGCAGAGCCGCCGCTGGCGGAGACCTCGAGGCAGCTGGTGCAGCGACTGCAGGGTGAATCCGGGCTGGTGTCTGCCTTTGCTTGCTGTGTCTTCATTTCTTACTCATTTAGTCTCTCGGTTTTGGCAAAAATGTCGGTGTTGTGTGGAAGTTCTTGCATTGATTATGCAACGTTGGTCAAATTGGGAAATGAGGCCAAATGTGTCTTTTTGGGAATTTATCGTTCCACCTTAAATAGGGCAGTAGGTACAGTCTATTGTGCGCAGGCGCCCATGTGTAGCCCATGCATTGTTTAAGGTGGAATGGGGGAGATCTAATAAATCGTGGCAATGCCGTCTCATACACTTATTTATATTTATATTTATTTATATATATATATATATATATATATATATATATATATATATATATATATATATATAAATATAATGTGTGTGTGTGTGTGTGTGTATATATATATATATATATATATATATATATATATATATATATATATATATATAATGTATACATATACATATGTATATATGTGTATATATATTATACACACACACACACACACACACACACACATTATATTTATATATATATATATAAATATAATGTGTGTGTGTGTGTGTGTGTGTGTGTGTATATATATATATATATATATATATATATATATATATATATATATATATATATATATATATATATAGATATAATCTCTATGAGGCTTAAAACAATCCTTGGAATAAATTGTTCCCAAATTTTAAGGGTAAAAAGTTTATTAAAGCTCAAATTATTTCCTTTCCTTCATTATTTCCTACCTTCGGGGGCTCAAGGTCTTTCCTCTCTACCACAAAAGAACACAGAATTAAATAAACTAAGCATAAGATATAATAAGAGATTTCCAGTAGTTAAATATACAGAAATGAAGGCTGGGTGATGGTAGAAATGGTAATAAAAAAAAAAAACCCACAGTATTTATCACCATAAATGTAATCACCTAAATACATCAGTAGCAGCAGATTCTTATAAACTACTATTCAGATCCTCTCCTGTACTGAATACAGTGCTTTATACTCAATAACTGCAGCTCTTCATCTAATTAACCCAGTCTAATCACACTGTTGGTATCTATTCAGTGTCTATTAAGCACTAACCGTCTCCTCCATATCCTTAGAAAAGCATATTTTTCATCACGATAACCAAATTGATCACAATGCAATAAAACATCATCCTATTGCCCAGCTCTAATATACACAATTGTGATTTTAGTCAGTTGCTCCCCGTCTAATATTTTTTCAGTTTTGCCTAATTTGGCAACCATTCCTTGTCATTAAAGTGTCCATACTATATCCTCCATTTCATAAAAGCTACATTTCCCTTGGATTTTGAGTTTGAAAGCATATGTAAAGATCGTTAAAACTTCCAAAGTCCATAATTTCCATATATCCGCTCTTAATTTACACCTTAACACCGTGTGTCTACACAATCGCACACCATGGGCAGGTTTTTCAGGCTGGGATTAAGCCGACCCTGGACTATATTTTCCTTTTAATGGGGAGTCTCGAATCAGAATGGTGTAGACAGGACCAGGCTGGGTGTATTAGCCTTGTACTAAGCCTCTGGAGGTCAATGAAGGCGAGGCCAGTGAAGACTATGTGGCTCTTGCTGATACTCACCTCCTACAGAAAAGGCAGCAGGGAGAAACTGGCTGGTCTACAGAGGTAGGCCTGCACTGTACTGCTCCTGCTCACATGCATTGCTTGTCTTCACACAAGACACACTGTCTTTGCTTCTATATTTGGTACAGAAACCTACACAAACATCATTAGAGGCATTAAGGGGGGGTAATAGGCAAGATAGTAGCTGGGCTTTCTTATAGGAAATGGTCTTAGAAGGGAAGTAGTTGGGTTGTGGGTTTGATACCCATGCCCAGTATGCTGCCACTGTTGGGTTCTTTAGCAAGGCCCTTAACCCTCTCTGCTCCAGAGGCTGACTCTGTGCAGGTAAGAATGAATAGACACTGTATTCTAACTCACTCTTTGCAGTTAAACATCATGGCATTGTTTAAGGTGGAATGGGAAAATTCTGGCCTTGCCGTCTCATTTACTCCCCAGAAACAGGGCTGGGTTTCTCACAAGCATCTTGGTGCAAATATGACGTTTAATTGGTCAAGAGAGTTTCACTGTAAACCCTTTCTGACGCTCCTGATGATCTTAACACTAAATTATCGAGACATAAAATAATCCTGCCAATAAATTCCTTATTTTAGAAAAGACGTTTTGTAGAATTGAGGGAATAGTTGATTTAATCTTAAATTATTTTCCAAGTTTTATTCTCAATATTCCCTCAATTCTACAAAACGTCTCTTCTAAAATAAGGAATTTATTGGCGGGATTATTTTATGTCTCGATAATTTAGTGTTAAGATCATCAGGAGCGTCAGAAAGTGTCTTACCACAGGATAACACAGAACTAGATGTATTAAATATATTAAGTATGTACATGTCCAGTATGCTGCCACTGTTGGGCTGTTCAGCAAGGCCAATAACCCTCTCTGCTCCAGAGGCTGACTATCTCTGGCTTTCTGAGCTAGACAGTGAAAAGAGAGAAGAATTTAGCTGTCCTGTACAGGTAGGAATAAATAAACACTGTATTCTAACTCTCCCACTTTTTGCAGTTAACCACCATGGGTCTGTTATCTGACCCTAATCGTCGGAAGGCCCTGACCAGTCTCCTCACACGCCTCAACACACCTATATGGTATGTGGCCTCTGATCATTCCTAATTATTGATGTTTGAAATGTGCTGTTTTTCATAGATTAACATCTGCAGAGTTGTGTGTATCTTGATTCAGGTGGAATAAATTAATTATGGTTAATTTATGACAGTCTTCTCAGATGTGATTTAGTAAATCTCTCTCTCTGTGTGTCTCTTCAATGCTCTGCTGCTCTGTTTTGGAACCGTTCACACCTAAGTGTGGTGTGCTACATGGCGGGCATTGCCTGGTTCATGGGCCTGGCTTTTGAACCCTTTACCCTGCGAACGTACATGTCCGAGAATGCCATGGGCTCTACTATGGTGGAGGAACGGTTCCCCGCAGGAGAGCGAGCCCTGGCCACCGGAAGGGAATTCGCAGCCCACAAAAGGAAGGTTGGGTAGGTAGAGCTCTTTGGATGCATAGTTTGGTGCTCGTGGTCCGGAACAAATCCGAAAATGGTCCCTTTTATGTTGGGTTCCCCTAAACTCTTACCTTACAGTCTTGACTTGTTATATATAGTTGCTCGCTGTCTTCAAACGCAGACTGAAGACCCTCCTCTTCCGAGAATACTTGGGCGAATAGCAGAGTGGTCTCCTTATTGACTTGTGTTTAGTAGAGTCTAAACTTAGAGGTATCTCTGAATTGTTAGCCTATTCAAACTAGCTGAAGTTTTTCTTGGGTAAATAGCAAAGCACTTTTGTAAGTCGCTCTGGATAAGAGCGTCTGCTAAATGCCTTAAATGTAAATGTAAATATATACATACGCCCAGCCCCCTTAAAGAAAGCCTCAAAGTACTCAATGCAGCATGATATGGCACCGCTACACTCTTAAAAACAAAGGTGCTTCATAGTAGAACCACTTTTGGTTCTATAAGGAAACCATGTTTATGTGCAGAACCATTCATGTTGGTCTTTAGAGCTCTAAAAGGTCACTTGCACTTATTTCTATTGCAAAAAAAAGGTTCTTTATGGCCAAATGTGGTTCTTCTATGCCATGACTCAAATAACCGTTTCACACGCCTTCATTTTTTTTTTATAAGAAGTGGTGTCTGGAAACTTTTGGACCTTTTCCGCATTAGATCAGTTTTCTTCATAATGTATCAACAGCAATCTCTACATGGGAGCTTCTTTCGTGGTCAGCTCTCACCCCTCTCTCTCTCTCGCTCTCTAGGGGAATGCCAGTAGACTGGTTGGTGAAGACTATGCAGGACAGAGGGCTGGAGGTCTTCACCCAAAGCTTCTCCCGCACTTTGCCCTTTCCTGACGAGAACAAGGAGCGATATGTGAGCGTGTTCATTGACTGTCTCTCATACACACACACACACACACACACACACACACACACACACACACACACACACACCAGTCTTGTACCAAATACAAACCTCTGGAGGTCAATGAAGGCGAGGCCAGTGAAGACTATGTGGCTCTTGCTGATACTCACCTCCTACAGAAAAGGCAGCAGGGAGAAACTGGCCGGACTGCAGAGTCTGCATCCTGCCCTGCTCCTGCTGCCACACATGCACTTTGCTTGTATTCCCACACCCACACACTCCTCCCTTCAGCACCAGCAACACTGCTACAAGTACAGGTGCTTTTCAAAGGGTTCTTTGAGCAACACCATTAGAACAACGCTTGGTTCATTGAAGAACCATGTTTGTAAGAGTGTGAGGAAGCTTTTGAAAGGTCTAAAGAACCTACAAATACATCTCCTTCACACTACAATCATGGTTCTTCACGAATATGGCATCATTCAAAGAACCACTTTTATGAAGAGCGAAGTGCTGTAGTAGGGAGGTGTTAGGCTACGTCTAGACTAATAGGGATTGGTAAGACTTTCAGACTTGTCTGATGTGGTTTAGAGCACATAATGACATTATTCAGTCATATAGAAGCAAGATTATAATTGCAATGTCTCTTATTTTTAACTATAATTAAAGATTAACAGTCTGCAAGACTTTAAAGAAGACCCTATTTCCAGTGATTATTTAATATTGCAATATTTCGTGTTCTTTATCCTGAAGACTGGCAGCAGATTGGCCATCATATGATGATTAATTAGGTTACATGAAAACTCTAATAATCCTTCCTTTTACACTTCTCTCAACCCTCTCTCCCACAGATGGTTCGAGGCACGAACGTGTATGGGATCTTGCGTGCTCCTCGAGCTCCACGAACAGAAGCTTTGGTGCTTAGTGCCCCCTGCAGTCCTGGCAACAGCAACAATCAGGCAGTGGGCCTTCTGCTGGGTCTGGCCCAGTACTTTAGAAGTAAGACGCTCACGAAAAGCTCAGTGTATAAACGTACAGCACACAGTTAATGACCTACACTCTAATAGCATTTCTTTTTTTAGGTACACTATATGTCCAAATACTTGTGGACAACCCTTCTAATAAATTCATTCAGCTGCTAAGTTTTACCTATTCCTGACACAGATATGCAATTACACGCACACAAACACATGGCTTGTCTAATACCTGTTGACTATAGAATAGGAGTCTCTGGAGCAGATGAACAGTAACCTATAGGCACCATGCCTAATTCCAGACGTGGGCTAGAGGAGTGTAAAGAGGTCCTGACTTCACTGATGCTCTTGTTGATTAATGGAATCAAATCCTCGCAGCAGTGCTCCAATGCTCTGGACAATAGAGACAGTTATTCCAACTTATATATATGTATACACACACCCCTTGGTTATGAATGAGCAGGTGTCCAAATACTTTTTAGCTATGAGTTTCATAATACATATATTTCATAGCAGTGTTGCTCCCTCCTTCTAAGACCTTAATCCACTCTTCTCATCCCAGGTCAGATTTACTGGGCGAAGGACATCATATTCCTGGTGAATGAGCATGATCTTATTGGCATGCAAGCCTGGTTAGAGGGTTACCATCACACCAACATCTCTGGTGAGTACCTTCAATGCATATTTAAACCAGACAGAAATGATGGATCATGTACATCCAGGCCTTCAGGCAAAGTTGTTGTGTTTTACAGAATCTTTTTACTGTTGGGTACCCCTGTCTTGTGCCCAGACCAGTGGTTCCCAACTCTGGTCCTGGAGGACTGCCTGCCCTGCACTTATTAGTGCCTTCAGTGCACTTACCAGTGCCTCCCACTACACCTGATTCCCCTGGTCCCAAGACCAACCTGAGTAGAAGAGCAGGAAATCACTAAAATGTGCAGGACTGGGGGTCTTCCAGAACCAGGGTTGGGAATCCCTTGCTCAGCCCAACTTATTGTTTTGACTTTGGCAGCTGTGTTGTTGTTGCCTCTCAGTATAGGTCTTTATTTGGTTGACCTTATTTAAGTCCTTTAAATTTTCATTTAGGAAAAATAAAATAAAATATAAAAATAAATATATAATATAAAAACAAGGTTTCCCCAAAATTATTTATAATAATTAATTTATAGTTAATTTTCTAATGTAAAATACTAAACTGTGATCAGTTTATTATTCTTAATTGTTTATGAATGATTTAGTCATATATTTATTTATTAATTAAAAGAGATAAATAGTTACTTTTTTTTTTTTTTTTTTTTTTTTTTTAAACCCCCTTCCCTTTTTTTACATTGCGGTTCAGGCATGGACTACGCACCCCTGCAGGGCCGCGCCGGCTCCATCCAGGCTGCTCTGTCGCTGGAGCTCAGCAGTGATGTCATCACCAGTCTTGACCTGGTTCTGGAAGGCCTCAACGGGCAGCTCCCCAACCTGGACCTGGCCAACCTCTTCCATGCCTTTTGCCAGAAGATAGGAGTCCTGTGCACCATTCAGGGGAAGGTAGGTGAGATATAAGGTTATAGTTATGCTTGAGGTGGATTGTGGGGGATGTCTCTCTTTTATGCATGCAGTACGTGGAAACGATAGAGGTGCGAGAAGAGTAAGTGAACCCACAACTGGCCACAACAAGTAGGTTAATTGGCAGTACTACACTGGGAGGGGGGCGGGGGGGCGGAGAAATCGATTCTGATGGAAACTTAGGATCTTGACTCTGACTCGCAGGGCAGCAGAATTTATGCCAGCTGGTTAAATCTCATAGTATTTAAGTTGCTGTTTAAGCCATTGTGCAGGTCCCTGACTGTCGGGATGCTTTTGTCCTCTCTCAGCTCCAGAGGAGTGACTGGGACACTGCAGAGGGCTACACCCACGCTGCCCAGACCATGATGTTGATGGTGCTAAAGCAGGCCAGTGGGCGTCCCTGGGGTGACCATGGCCTCTTCCTCCGCTACCACATTGAGGCTGCATCAATCCGCGGCGTCAACAGCTTCAGGCAATACAAGACAGATGCCACCACGATCGGCAGGTTTGTGATGTTTTCATTGTCCTCCTTAATGTACGCTGAAATGATCACTTCCTGTCGAGTTTGTCGAACTCTGTTAAGAACATGGGCCAAATGTTTTAGCACATAGGTGCTTTTGAGAGCCCTGTAGCTCCGAAGAAGGACAGGCTTTGAAATGCACTATGTGGACACTGCTCACTGCTCATACTGGAAGTATTGGGACACTGCTCATTCATTGTTTCTTCTGAAATTGGAGTATTGCTGTAAGGATTTGATTGCATTAGTGAGATTAGGATCAGCTCATCCTGAAAGTGCATTTTGGGCTTTTATACCCCTCTAGCGCATGCCTGGCATTAGGCCTGATGCCAATAGGTTAAGGTTCATCTGATCCAGAGAGTCCTTTTCCTATTGGCAGTACTTCTCTACAGGGACTAGACAAGCTGTGTGTGTGCATTTGCTCATCTGTGTCAGCAATGGGTGCGTCTTAAAGGACCTGAATACATTCATTATTCAGGGGTGTCCACAAATGTTTGGACATGTAGTTTACGTAAATGTTTTTTATGACCGCAATGATGAATACATTTCTCACTCTTGTTCTCTCAGGTTGTTGGAGGGAATGTTCCGGAAGTTGAATAATCTCCTGGAGCGACTCCATCAGTCTTACTTCTTCTATTTGATGCCTTCGCTCTCTCGCTTCGTCTCCATTGGCTACTACATGCCTGCGTTTGGTCTGCTGGCCACCATACTGCTGCTGCGAGTATCCTTACACTGTGTAAACCACTGAGGGACTCAATGCAGTTGGCCTATAGACTATAATAAGTGTGTGTGTGTGTGTGTGTGTGTGTGTGTGTGTGTGTGTGTGTGTGTGTGTGTGTGTGTGTGAGAGAGATCACCTCATCAATTCTGAAATAGTTAAAAGCAAATGGTTAGAAAGTCTGTCAGCTCAGCAGGGCTCAGAGTGGCTCAGCAGTCTAAAGCGTTTATACTATGGCCCGTGGGTCGCAAGTTTGAATCCTGAGCCGTGACGATCAGCAGCCATAGGCCGAGAAAGCACAATTCGCTGTGCTCTCTCCGGGTGGGTAGGTGGCGCTGTTCTCCCTTCATCACACTTAAACCGATGTTGACCAGCCCGGGCGTCTGTTAGCTGGTGCTCTAGGTGTGTCAGCTGCCCAGCAATGTCACAGGTGGTGGCTGACTCCACATGTATCGGAGGAGGTGTGTGTTCAGTCCTTACCCTCCTAGTGTAGGAAGCATTGCTAGTGCTTGAGGGAGCTACGAACAGGTGGGTTAATTGGCAGCACCAAATTGTCAATTTCTACCTTTAGGGTCTAGGTAGAGAGTGGGTGCAGAGGAGGTTCTGGGTGTAGCGTGATGCATGTAGCTTAAAAAAACAACAACAACAACAATAATAATAATAATACTGTAGTTCACTCATTACCAGTGACTGGAGGCATAGACAGGAGAAATGCTGTCTCAGTTTACCAGCTGTAGCTATTGTAACTGTAAAGTGAGCCATCAAAATTGAAAGCATTGGAAAAACCACAGGCATTTGTGGCTGAAAGTATCTAAAAACTGTTGAAATTGCCGTAAACATGTCCTGTCAATTCCTTAACTGCAGTGCAGGCGTTAGATTTATGGGTCCAGCTGGGAACACCAATTCAGGTAACCGAGGATGGAGCTGGCGAGGTGGAACCGGTCAGTATCAACAACCAGGGCTTTTATAACAACCACTTAGTTTCCATTGTTTTAATCGTGTTTATTAAATATAGCTAAGTTTGATATGAAATGTGTCTAAGATTAGTGTTTGATGACCTTATATAAAGATCGAGATTTGATTTGATTGAGAAAATGTTCAATTAATTAATTAATTATGATTAATGAACATCTTAAGCTGCTCAGTGCTTGACCTCTCTATGTTGCTTCCATGTCACAGACAGGACAGAGTGGAATCACATGACTACACATGCAGTAGTGTGTTTTTAAGGGGACAGTACATCAATTAACATGTGACAGATTACATTGAGTAAAGGTTCTGAATGTCTGTCTTCATTAATTTGATTAATTGCCCAGCCCTGTCTGTGACTCGCAACTGTGTAAAATTTCCCATTTGAGTTTTACTTAAATTCTAAGCAATCCAAACACCGTTTAAAGCAGCATTATGTAAGAATTGATATTTATTGCTCCAGGGCTCCCCCTACAGTTGTGGAGTGTTGCTCACTTTTACACCACTGCAGTAAACACGTAATGTTTTGAGCGCCTCCTCATTGACCGCTGTACACATGCCTTTCTGAACAAGCCAAGAGACACAGAAGCAGCATCTAAAGGTAGAGAAGCATGTGGACTGAGGCAGTAGAGTAATACAACAGGCATTTACACTAATATGATTGGGGATCTGCAGCATCACACAGCGGTTCTGGAGAGAGGTCTCTACAGTGCAGTAGCACCGTTCCGGCCCAGGGTGGGAATGACGGAGACGCCTTTCTCCCTGTTACAGTTAATGGAGCGTCAGCGTGATTCTGAATCTGCTGTTGTAACATACAGTTACTGCATAATGTTGCTTTAATGGTCCAAAGATATTTGGTATGGTCAGAGAAATTGTCTCTTGTGCAACATCACTTCAATCTTTCTTTCCATCTCTCCTCCAGCCGTCCAGTCCAGGGGTTCTGTCCGTGTTGACCCCGGTGGTGATCAGTCACCTGACTGGCGTGGCTCTGTACACACTGCCCGTCCTGTCTCAGGAGACTGCAGTAGAGCACTTCCCTGTGTCCGAGACTGAGGCTGTAGTTCTCACTGCTATAGCCATCTACACTGCAGGCCTGGCATTGCCTCACAACACACATAGGTACTGCGCACACACATGAATATACACCGCACAGTCGAGTATAGGCATGCCTAAGGCATGTTGAATGGCAGTGGTCCAGCCATTGAGGACTGCATTTTCTAGTAGTAGTAGTGACAGACAGACTGACTTTATCCTTCCCTCTTTCCTTTGTGCACCAATCTCAGGTTTATCTCTGGGGAGGGGACGGAGCAGGGCTGGAGGGTCCTGAAGCTGGTGGCTCTGCTGTACTTGGCTGTGCTCTTGGGATGCACCGCTCTCATCAACTTTTCCCTGGGCTTCATCTTAGCCATCACGCTGGTGCCTGCAGCTGCCTGCGTCACGCCACATTTGCCCAAGTAAATAAACACACAGACACACACACACACACACACACACACACATATATATATGGAGACTACAGTAAATACATATTTAATGGTAATTCAGTGTTTATGCTTGTAGAAGTGCCTTTCTTTATTCAACTATGATTTATCCTCACGCTCCGTTCACATGACCATCACTGCTCAGTCTGTGTGTTTTCACTGCAGTTCTGAATTCAGACTGAGGGAATCTTTACTGTAAGAAGTCACAGCAGCAGTATAACTGTACTCCACACTGTGATGGTTGAACTTTTGAGCGATTAATCCACCTGAACGGGTCATGGATCCGTAATCGTTACACCACTAATTATAGTTAATTTAAATTACACTTAAAGGAAAACGCTTCACTGATTTGTTCATTGTAATAACTGTGCCCCATAGCTCTTTACTCATTATAACGAACCTAAATGTATTTTTGTTAAAGGGCCACATGTTGGACTCCTTTTTTGTTTTTGTTTTTTTTTTTGTCCCCTTATTCACACCTACATTACCAAATTTCTCTCTTCAACCCTTAAAACAGGCTGTTTTGTTACTAAGCCTTTAAGACAAAAGAATGATGCTCTGTATTGTGCCTCATTCAGCAAGCAGTCCAGGTTGCGACACTCCTTATAACGTCAGTATAAGTGGGTGGGTCTAAACTGCTGTTGGATGAGTAGGGTGGTAGATATGCGTTTTCTGTTGCGACATCACAAAAACAGCGTTATGGTTCAACTTTAGCGATTTAGGATTTATAGACTTTAGGATTATACGTGATCGTTACACCACAAATTATAACTGGTTAATTTGAATTATAGTTAAAGGAAAACGCTTCACTGATCTGTTCATTGTAATTACTTCGCCCCATAGCGTCCATAGCTCTTTCAGAGTTCCATCATATGTTTGAAGGGGAATTCCACCAATTTTTCCAGAATTTCATCATAATTCACTCAGAGTAAACGGAGTGCTTTGGTGTGAAATGGTTTGCTGTAGAGAGACTTGCAGACTCTTTCTTTACAGATTTCATAACTGGTGGTAACACACCAGGGGTTATAATGTCTGCAGCACAAATGGGTTGTGTCTTTTGTGTTTGTGATCATATGTAATGCTGATAATAGTAATAAATAAGAGCTACCTTTTTCCCCCCTCTCTCCCCTCTTTGATACTATTCTCACCTGTCTTTGTGATGTAGAGACATTTTCAGACATTTTTTTCCCATTCAACACTGTGAACCATTCAAACTCCTAAGTTTCTCTAGAATGGAGCATTTCACAGCATTCATCTCTTGTTCAGAGCGAATTACTAGGTTCTTCATATTACAGAGGAGGGCCAATGTAGTGTTGGGAGTCTTGCCCACGGACTCTTATTGGTGTAGCGCAGCACAGTCACCTAGACCAGGAATGGTGTGGTAGCTCAGTGGCAGGTAGTGACATTATCTGTTGCACCACCCCAAGCACTCTCTGACATTGTTTATATGTTGGTGACTTGATTTATGCATTTTGACATTTTGAAAAATTTGGTGGAATTTCCCTTTGATAAGTCATCAGAAGTTTATCATTCTGGATCATTTAAGCTAATGAGTGTGTAACAGCTAGGATAATTTATTTATTTATTACTTATAAATATTTATTTTTGTGGCCTTTCAGTCACAAGGCCCTGGAATCGTCATCCCTGATGTAGATCATATCTCCCCCTGTGTTTCTCTGTTCCTTAGGGCTTTGAGTGCCTTGGCAATGGTGCTGCTTAGTCCTGGCTGCACCATCCTCTACTGCGTCTTCCTCTTTCAGGAGCTACAGGAAGCGCCTGTCTCGCTACCGGAGGGCTGGATGCTCTTCCTGTCAGTCATTTCTCAAGGCATCCTGGATCATTCCCTCTACGGCTCTCTGGTTTACCCGTTGTTGGCTCTGCTCGTTTACCCCTGCTGGCTGCTGCTCTGGAACATCCTGTTCTGGAAGTAAGGTGTTCAGTCCTGTGAACAAACTCCTCCTGGATCAGCTCGGCTCTGGACCAGCCGTCTTGCCCTTTCACCGGTGCCACAATGTGTCCGGTTGGGGAAAGATACGCACAGAAAGTTTGGGAGACGGAGATGGGGAGGGACTTACTGTAGAGGGTGAATCCAAAGAGGGTGTGGTCAGGACTGTGAGAGGAGCTCTGTTAACCACTGAAGGTAATTGAGCATGGATAACGTGGCTCAAAGGGGACTATAAAGGTGGACATTTAGTCACACCCTCAGGTCATTTTTTTTTTTTTTTTTTTTTTTTTTTTTTTTTTTTTTTTTTTTTTTTTTTTTTTCCCTTCTTTTTTTTTATTCCTTGTAGAAAAGGAATACTTTTTATTTGTGCAAGCTTGGTACTTTGAAAAAGGTGAAGAATGTCCTCTTTTTGACACCAGGAAGTCACTTATATGAATTTTGTGTCATGAATATATGAATATTTGCATGTACCACATGCCTCAGAACAGGTGCAGATGCTGCAGGACTACACAGAGAGAAAATGAAAGAGTATTAGGTCTTCTTTAAATATGCAGTACTGTGCAGACGTTTTGGTCTGGAAAATAAACTGCTAATCTGGACAGTAGGTGTTTATCTGCTCAGTAAAACACTGATATTAGAATACAGAAGGTGGTGGTGGTTCTCCATCGCTGTGTTCATCATTAGAACATCTCCAGAGTCCTCCTCTCTCATGGAGTCTAGTATTATTTAGAGTTCTCCTCAGATCAACACCTGGTTTGGTGGTAAATCAGGGCTTAATGATGGTAAATCAGGTGAGCTGCTGCTGCTGCTGCTGCTGCTGATGGAGATGAACACATCCTCCACGCTGTGCTGGCTGGACTGGGGGGCGTCCAGGAGAAACCTGGAGGAACCGAGCTCTGTTCTTCAGACTAGCTCACCGACAAGATCTCACTACTTTCTTCAGAAGCTTCAGAGAAGCTCTTGCTCCTTTTTACTGGATTTATGTTCATCTGCTTTATCTGTTCTGATGAGATCTGGAGCTTCTACAGTTTAAAAACTCAAAGTGCTGAGAGAAATTATTTGTTATTTATGTAATCGGGTGCCTAAAACGTCTGCACAGTACTGTATACCCACAAGATGGCTTACTGATGGCTGGTAGCTTATATATAATATATATCTTAAGAAATGTGAATGTTTTGAGGAGGAACTTATTTAGGCTTCTGAAAGCAGCTTTTTCAGATCTGGATTTTATGTTCTTTATTGGAGAACATTTTAAAAACATTATAATGAACCTAAATGTATTTTTGTTGAAGAGCCCCATCTTACTCCTTTTTTTTTTGTCCCCTTATTCTTACATTACCAAATTTCTTTCTTCAACCCTTAAAACAGGCTGTATTGTTACTGAGCCTTTAAGACACTAGATGTATGTAAATGATGCTCTGGATTGTGCCTCATTCAGAAAGCAGTCCAGGTTGCAACACTGGGTGGGTCTACACTGCTGTTGGATGAGTAGGGTGGTAAATATGCGTCTACTGTTGTGAAATCACAAAAACAGTCAATTGTTAATGGGCTATTTCTTCAGCATAGTTTCTATACACAGACTGAGGAGTGATTTGTGTGTTTACAGGTTTTATATACAATCTCTGACTTGTACTAAAACAAATGAATATCCAGTTTTCCATACTCTGGGCCTTTTAAGTAAACTGTTCCAGAAAGCAAGTTAGTGAGCTCATCCTCCTCTGAAGCTACATATTTCAACTGTCCCTCATAAACTAACAAAAGAAGAACATGAACCTACTGTGTGTAATCAGTTTACTGCTTCTGTTCTTATTAACAATCTGCCAGTTCCCCTTTATACACGTAAATACACTGGAAAATAATAAAGATTCCTCTGACTCAACTTGCTGTTCTTGTATTTAACATGAACTATAAGTGTGTGTGTGATGTGTTTTCCAGAATAACCCCTTTTAATAGAAAAGGAAAAAGTTGGGCTTTGTTTTGAATGTCACAGAAAGCTGGGGAGGGGTGAGCCTAGGGTGCTGGAGTTCTGTTCTGGTGCACCCTGTCCAAGATGAACGTCTGTCTACAGACAAGACAAGACACCCATGTTCAGCATTAGTGCAGGACACAGATAGAATTTGGCTTCTGCCCTTAACCCATCCGTGCAGTGAGCGCCATTGCTGCGGAAAGGGTGAAGAGCCTTGCTCAAGGGCCCAACAGTGGCAGCTTGCCGAGCCCAGGTATGGAACCCACGATCCTGTCATCAACAGCCCGGAGCTCTAACTGCCTCCACAGGTCTTCAGCTGGGTTGGGAACTGCTGACTGAAAATGCCATTACATAATAAGTCAAATGTTTAATTGTATTAAAAAAAGTCAATACAATTTTGGGGCGAACACAAGCTGCGATGGACTGTGATCAAGACAGGTGGAGCAATCATCAAAAAGCAAACACGTTATATATATATATATATATAATGGTGTGAAGCCAGAGAGAGGAAAAGAGGCAAAGGGAGATGGAGAGAGAGAGAGGAAAAGAGGCAGAATGAGGCCAGAGAGATATGCAGGGAGAGAAATGGAGGCAGAGAGGGGGGGAGAGAGGAACAGAGGGAGAGAGAGAAAGGTGAAAAGAGGCAGAGTGAGGCCAGAAGGAGATGGAGAGAGAGGAAAAGAGGCAGAGTGAGGCCAGAAGGAGATGGAGAGAGAGAGGAAAAGAGGCAGAGTGAGGCCAAAGGGAGATGGAGAGAGGAAAAGAGGCAGAGTGAGGCCAGAAGGAGATGGAGAGAGAGAGGAAAAGAGGCAGAGTGAGGCCAAAGGGAGATGGAGAGAGAGGAAAAGAGGCAGAGTGAGGCCAAAGGGAGATGGGGAGAGGAAAAGAGGCAGAGTGAGGCCAGAGAGAGGAAAAGAGACATAATGAGGCCAGAGAGAGATGGAGGGAGAGAAATGGAGGCAGAGAGGGTCAGAGGGAGATGGAGAGGCACAGTATATAATATTATATAATATTTAAAAAATTAAAGAAAAATCCTGAAACGTTTGAAAAACATCTTATTAACGTTTTCAGCCGTTCACTCAAATGGGACTCGCTCAGGAGCGCCCCCTAGCGTTCACTCCAGGCTCTGGTCTAAAATAAACATCGGGTGATGTTGGATTAAGGTCTCGCCGCCAGTTATTTATCCTGTCTGTGGATGAAGGATCGTGTCATTAGTCTGTAAAGTCTGTGGAGCAGTGTTGTGCTAAAAACACAGAGGTCAGACCAGCTCGGCCCACTTCTGCGCTGCCCACAGTCTGAAGGGGGAAGTAAATATCGGACGGACTTGCTTCCTGTTTTGGTGGCTGGTCTCGTGCGCTGGTTTGAGGAGGATGGTGATGAGGATGAAGATGAAGATGATAATGACGGTGACGGTGATGAAGGCAGCGCAGACCTAGCCCTCCTCCTCCTCCTCCTCCTCCTCCTCCCGCTTGAGTCATGATGTCCGGCAGTCTGACGGTGCTGATGTCGGTGCGGGTCCGCGCGGCGCTGAGCTCCGGAGCGGCAGCGGCGTCTGAAACCCTCCGCCTGCAGCTCAGCATGAACCCCGAGCGGCCTGGAGAGTTCAGCCTGTCCCTCAGAGACACCCCCAGCTCCGGACACATCAGAGTAACCCTCCGCCTCTCTACTGCACCCACCCACCCATCCGAGAGGGGGAGAGGGGGGGAGAGGGAGAGGGAGAGGGAGAGGGGGGGAGAGAAATGGAGGCAGACTGGGCTAAAGAGAGGGAGAGAGAGAGGTATAGTGAGGCAGTGGAGCTAGAGAGAGAGAGAGAGAGGTATAGTGAGGCCTGGGAGAGAGGGAGAGAGAGAGAGGTATAGTGAGGCAGTGGAGAGAGAGAGAGAGAGAGAGAGAGAGAGAGGTATAGTGAGGCAGTGGAGAGAGAGAGAGAGAGAGAGAGAGAGAGAGAGAGAGGTATAGTGAGGCAGTGGAGAGAGAGAGAGAGAGAGAGAGAGAGAGAGAGAGAGGTATAGTGAGGCCTGGGAGAGAGGGAGAGAGAGAGGCCCGAGAGAGAGAGAGAGGTATAGTGAGGCCTGGGAGAGAGGGAGAGAGAGAGGCCCGAGAGAGAGAGAGAGAAATGGAGGCAGAGTGAGGCCAGAGAGAGGAACAGAGGCAGAGAGAGAAAAGAGGCAGAGAGTTAAAGTTAGTGGCAGCATCAGAGAGAGAGAGAGAGAGAGGCATAGTGAGGCCTGAGGGAGTTGGAGAGAGAGAAATGGAGGCAGACTGGGCTAGAGGGAGAGGCATAGTGAGGCCTGAGAGAGAGAAATGGAGGCAGACTGGGCTAGAGAGAGGGAGAGAGAGAGAGGTATAGTGAGGCCTGAGGGAGTTGGAGAGAGAGAGAAATGCAGGTAGAATGGGCTAAAGAGAGAGAGGGAGGGAGAGAGAGAGAGAGAGAGAAAGGTATAGTGAGGCCTGAGAGAGAGAAATGGAGGCAGTCTAGGCTAGAGAGAGGGAGAGAGAAAGAGGCATAGTGAGGGGGGGGGGAGAGAGAGGTATAGTGAGGCCTGGGAGAGGGGGAGAGGAGAGAGGGAGGGGGGGGAGAAAAGAGGACCAGAGAGAGAGAGAGAGAGTTAAAGTTAGTGGCAGCATCAGAGAGAGAGAGAGGCATAGTGAGGCCTGAGAGAGAGAGAGAAATGGAGGCAGACTGGGCTAAAGAGAGGGAGGGAGAGAGAGAGAGGTATAGTGAGGCCTGAGGGAGTTGGAGAGAGAGAAATGGAGGCAGACTGGGCTAAAGAGAGGGAGAGAGAGAGAGGGAGGTATAGTGAGGCCTGAGAGAGAGAGAGAAATGGAGGCAGACTGGGCTAAAGAGAGGGAGGGAGAGAGAGAGAGGTATAGTGAGGCCTGAGGGAGTTGGAGAGAGAGAAATGGAGGCAGACTGGGCTAAAGAGAGGGAGAGAGAGAGAGGGAGGTATAGTGAGGCCTGAGAGAGAGAAATGGAGGCAGTCTAGGCTAGAGAGAGGGAGAGAGAAAGAGGCATAGTGAGGCCAAAGGGAGATGGGGAGAGAGAAATAGAGGCAGAGATGGTGAGAAAGAGAGAGAGAGGAAAAGAGTCATAGAGAGGCCAGAGGGAGAGAGAGAAATGGAGGCAGAGATGGTGAGAAAGAGAGAGAGAGAGAGGAAAAGAGTCATAGTGAGGCCAGAGGGAGATGGAGAGAGCATATGGAAAGAGAAAGAAAGCAGGATCATGAGAGAGAGAGAGAGAGAGAGGAAAAAAGGAGGCAGATGGAAGATAGAGAGAGAGAGATAGAGAGGGAGAGGGAGAGGGAGGGAGAAGTAGAGTCAGAGGGGTAGCTGGAAAGAGTCAGAGGAAGACGAGACGAGGGAGAATCAGGTGCAGGTGCCTCTGGTCAGATTGTAAATAGTGAAGTAATCCTCTACAGGAAACGAAGGTAAATCTGCTGTTTGTGGGCGCGGTTTCTGATCACGTCCCTCTCTCTTCAGTCCCTAGCGGAGTTCGATCTGCGCACAGTGAGGTACGAGATCAAGTCGCCTCGCTGTCATGAGCTGTGCGTCATCAAGTCGCCTCACGAAACCTTCAGCTTCACCTTCCGCAGCGAGCAGGAGGCTCAGGAGTGGGCCACGGTCATGCTGTCGTCGCTGAGGGAAGCCCACAGAGGTCAGAGTTTGGCACACTGTTCTTTACTCAGACACACAGTCATGTGGGAAAATTAGGACCCCCCAGGAAAGCCTTTTTAACACTGTTTGGACAAAAGTATTGGGACACCTGCTTATTCATTGTTTCTCCCAAAATCAAGGGCATTAAAAGGGACTCCCTAACTCTTTCCAAAAGTACTGGATGGAGCTCCACCATCCATCACCCCAGAAAACAGTCCTTCCACTGCTCCACAGCTCAATGCTGGGGGGCTTTATGGTGGTTCACCAGGGTTATCTGATCCAGAAAGTCCTATGCTATTGGCAGTACTTCTTCTCAACAGGGACTAGACAAGCTGTGTGTAACTTGAAGTAGCTGAATGCATTCATTAGAAGAGGTGTCCACAAACATTTGGACATACATGGCCAGATCAAAAGAGCTTTCTGAGGCCTTCAGAAAGAAGGTTGTAGATGCAGAGGAGTCTGGGAAGGGGGTTAAGAAGATCTATTAGAAATCAGTCGTTCCAAAAAGATGGGATGTCCTAATCTTTCCACATGACTGCGCTGGGCTCAGTTCTTGATTCCACAGTTAGTTTTTAAGCCTAGACGGTAACTAGCTTGTCCAAGTCCTCAGTGGTACATAACAGGACCTGTGTGTATGTATGTATGTACACAGAGACCAGCTTCGGTATCCCTCTCTTTTTCATTTTTTTTTTTTTAAACCTTTGTATTTCCTTCAGTCGCCAACATTGCCTCTCATCCCACTGATGATGAACTGCACCTGCATCTGAAGCCTGTGGAGCAAAATACAGTCTTGTCATTGTCGGCTAAAGGTCAGTAATGTTACGAATCCTGAATCCTAAATCCTGGAAAGCCACCGCATTGCTCTGTAAAGCTCTGCTTGGCTTTACCGTAGCTGTCCCACCAAAACCTTGGACCTCCAATTTTGACGTTTTTCACTTTTTGACTGATGAATTGGCCAATAGAAATGCCTCCAAAATGACTCTAATTCATTTTACATTGACATCCATTAAAAGCTAAGAAGGTTTTTTCCTTCTCCTGTAAAGTTGCCAGTTTGAGGATTCCAGTTTTTGTGTGACAGCAGTGATGCACTCATACAGTCATTAGACCTACAGTATACGGTATTGGACAGCAAGGAGCTTTACAGATTTTCAGAAACGCTCATAAATAAAGTGAAACACATCCACAACAACAAGTGGTCAGGTATGAAGACCTGGGCTAAACTATTATGTCCAGACAACCGGGTCAGAGCATCGCCAAAAAGACAGGTCCTGTGGAGTGCTCCTTCTCCAGCTCCAGCTGTGGTGAGTAATGACCAGCAGTGGTCAAAAATCAGTGACAACATGCTGGGCAACCAAGGCTCATCCATGTGTGAGGGCTACAAAAGCTATCCCATTCGGGTGGCTACAAGAGGAATCCCTCACAACACACAGCTGCAGACCAGTCAGAGTGCCCATTCTAACCCCCGTCCACCCCTGAGCACACAAATGTCTGGACTGGACCACCTGGATCACCTGGTCTGATGGTGTAGATGAGTGGGTCCATATGTATGAGTGTACAAACAGAGCCTTCCCCACACCGTTTCTGCAGACACCTCTGGCCCCTTGTAAGAGGGTCCTCCACTAGATTCTGTGAGGATTTGATTGCAGTCTTGATCCAGAACTACTGATCTAGCATCAATACCTGACGTGTCTAATGCTCTTGTTGCTGAATGCCAAATGCTAGGGTTACTATAGTTTTGTCTAAATGAGTAAATGTTTATGCATTAACCCCTTAGACCCTGTATATAAGCCCACACTTTGCCATAATTAGCATTAGTTTCATAGGGCCTAAGATAGAGTCCTGTGGGACTCCGCAAGATATGCTGAACCTAATGGTTACCAAACACAACGGTTTATGCTTTAGGATTAATAACTAATGAATAATATGAATAATAAATGAAGGTTTCGAGGGGTTAATGTACATTAGCGTACAGTAGCAGCAGGGTTTGAGAGGTATTTACACCCTCAAATACACACACACACACACACACACTGAGTATGGAAAGCAAAGTATGGAATTGTATTCAGATCAGCTTTTCAGTTTTTAAGATGATGATCAGCACATTCAACACAACCAGGTGTGTCCAAACTTTTGACTGGTAGCGGACAGTGAATAAGTCTATTGTTTTGTTAATGAAGCTGTTAAAAGCGTTTAATGATGGTTGTATTCAGAGCAGTATAACACACTAAACACACGGATACCAGGTGTGGTGTTTCCACCTTATTCTGCATTTCTCTGTTTTTCGGTTCTCTAGAGGAGCTGTGTGCTGAGCTGGCCAGAGCCATAGAAGCTGGAGACACTCAGGCCGCAGTGCAGCACGCTACAGCACTAGCTCACCACCAGATGTCGCTGACTATTCAGCCGGCTCTAAATAACTTTGAGGATGGGGAGATCAGGTGAGAGACAAAAGTCCCCCAGTGAGACAGATTATTTAAATTAGCATTAGTTTCACAATTACTTTATTATTATTATTATTATTATTATGTTAATTTAGCTATATTTCCTATATTTCCTGTTTCCTAATTTTTGTTTAATTTCTTTTATTTTTTTATTTTTTAATTGGTTGTTTAAAATCTTACTGTGACTTATTTATTTTAAAGCAAATACAATTGTTTTTATTTGACTTACGTTTTCATATTTCTTAGCTTTTTTCTTCTAAATCTGTTTAATTGTTTTATTTTGGTTTATTAATTTTTTATTAAAATGTCTTTATTATTTGTTTCATTTTCTCTCAAATAAATTTGTAACTACAATAAAGAATATTATAATTGTTTTTTTACAGTGCAATTTAAATTGTTATATTATAATACATTATAAATACATATAATATTGTCTACAATATAAAATTGTCTATAATTTAATTGTTTTCTTTTTAATATTACATATTTGTAATATTGTTGTTTAAATCTTACTGTGACTTACTTATTTTAAAGTTAATTATCATTTTTATTCAGTTTGACTTATTTTTTAAATAATTTTTATCTTCTAAATTAATTTATTTTATTTTGTTTTTTTATTTCTATTTTTTGTTATATTTCTATTTATTTTGATTTCTTTAATTCTATTTGTTTTATTGTTATTGTTTTATTGTCTATTGTTTTTTATAGTACAAGTTAAATTATTGTCTATAATCTTAAATTGTAAAAATATGAATTAGTTTATGATTTAAATATTACATATTTCAGTCCCTTTTAATTTTTAATGTTCGACTACATTGAAACTGAGGGTCACCCGTAGTGAACGTCTGAGTGAAAATAAAGGTTGGTTGATTATTGTTGATGTCTCCCTGTAGCCTAGCAGTTGCAGTTGAAGACGCCACGTCGTCTTGCTGTGTCACAGTGAAGGTCGTTCCCCACATGACTGTGGCTTCTCTCAAGCAGCAGGTGAGTGACATTCAGGCCTTCACCCAAAGGTGGCTGGCTTAACTTTACCTGTCAAAAGTTTGGGGACACCAAGCTTTCTCCAGTTTTTTTTAAATGCTCTTCTGCACCGACAGCCATTAACAGTGCAAGTGCGTGACGTTAGAGGAGGAATGAGACATGCAGTGCAGCGCCCCCTGCTGTGTATATTGTTACAATACAATGGGAAATATTTGTCTGCCCCCCCACATATGCCCCCCCCCCCACATAGGTCTGTCTCTCTTACAGATGTTTGCAGAATATGGCTTCCATCCCCGGGTGCAGCGCTGGGTCATAGGTCAGTGTTTATGCTCTGACCAGCGTTCGCTAGCGTCGTACGGTGTGTGCCGGGACGGCGACACAGCCTTCCTCTACCTCCTCTCAGCACGGCACGCCCGCCTCAGCCGACAGCAGTGTCAGCAGGACCAGGAGAGCGCCCTCCTCACGCCTGCCCCAAAACCAGCTCCGAACCCCAACCCACCTGCTGCGGGGGTCAGCGGCCCAGCCAGCCACGACTGGAGGGGCTACAGCACGCTGCCACCCAGACTCCATCACTCCAGTACAGGTGGGCCATTTCTCTGTAAAACTATGTGCACAGTTGTGTTTGAATATGCCATTAACTTCAATATTTTATTATTAACTTTTATATTTTAAACTTCTTTTACTTTTCTTATTTAAAGAGTCTCAGGTGTCATTAATTACTCCTACCTTTTAGGGAAAAAACAGATATAGACTATAAGGACAAAAGTATTGGGACACCTACACATTGCACCTACAGGAGCTTATATGACACCCCATTCTAAACCCATAGGCATTAATATGGAGCTGCCCCCCCCTTTGCTCTAAGCTCTAACAGCAGCAGGTCTGGAGCTCTGCAGTTATTGAAGACTTTTCAGCACTCTGCTCTAAACTCAGCACTCGGCTCTGACCCCGCTCTGTAACTTTATGTGGTCTGACAGACACTCGGTGGCTGAGCTGCTCTCTGTGGTTCCTCTAAACGCTTCCACTGTTCAATAACACCACTTACAGCTGATGGAGGAAGATCTAGGAGGGAGGAGATAGGAGGATACAGCGAGGGGCAAATGAAGCAAAGGGCTTTCAATACCACTAATCTAATCAGGCATTTGAGAATTCGTCATTCCATTGATGTATAAAAAGAATATGAAGCAGATTGCATTAGCAAAAAAACAGGAGCAGCAGCAGCAACAACTGTTGTTTCTATAAAACAGGCATTTGAAAGTGGCAGGAAATTTGCTAAAGACATCACAGACAAAATCATGCAGTTTATGGCTCTTGACATACCAACCGTTCTCTGTTGTGGAGGACCAGGGATTCCGTTGACTGCTTGAGAGTTAGAGCGCCAGGCTATTGATAACAAGGTTGTGGGTTTGATACCCGGGCTCGGTAAGCTGCCACTGTTGGGCCCTTGAGCAAGGCCCTTTACCCTCTCTGCTCCCCGGGCGCTGGAGTTGGCTGCCCACTGCTCTGGCTGTGTGTACTCACTGCCCCTAGTTCACTTGTGTGTGTTCACTACCACAGATGGGTTAAATGCGGATGACACATTTTGCTGTACAGTGACAAATACGTGCACCTTTACCTTATATGGATTATAATGTGAGCTTTTTTTAAATACTAAAAAGGTTAAGTTATCGTTGTTTGATATCGGTATCGGCCACAACAATGTGCTAATAATCGGTTATCATATCGGCCCAAGAAATTCAATATCTGTGCATCCCTAGTAACATGTATCAGTATCTGTATCGCCTTTACTGTGGCACACTAGGGTTTGATTTCCCAGCTGGGCAAACTCTACCACCCTACACCAATAAGAGTCCTTGGGCAAGACTCCTAACTGCACATTATTTTATTAGTGTAACAGTAATTGTATGAATCTGTAGAGCCAAATGATACTAGCGCCTTAAATTAACTGACAGCCTTTCAAGTCTTTCAAGCGGCGTGACATGGGTGGACAGAAATGTTTTAAAACTTGAGAGAAAAAAAAGACAAAAAAATTATTGGAAACGAATCACAGAAAGCAAAAGTGATAAGACGCTGCAAAACCAATGAAAAAAAGCAAGCACTTCTTTCCCCGGAAGCGGTCGTGTCCATGCATCACCTCCTTGGCAGGACGGCTCAGTCTGTTGAAAGAGATTTTAGTGCCGAAAGCAGAGAAAAAGGTAGTAAAACAAAACGGGGGAGGAAATAAACAAGCGGAAGTTTATGTGGTGCCGGCTCACCCGCCCCACTGAACTGGCACTCACGTTTTATGGTAATTGACTGCAGTGGGGTGAGTGCATCCAGGTGGCTTCATTAGGCAGCACCAGCTGTGTGCAATTACCTGCCCGCACCTGGGGGCTGTACGGTTGGGCTGTCCAAAACACAGGTGCTCAACCTAGCACCCTGGACAGGGCTCTGGACAGGGTTGACTTGGAAGCTTGTTTATTGATCATAGGTGGGGTTGGGTCTTATTTTTGTGTCACGTGTAAGACCATCATAACCATCAGCTAACAGTGTATTGTGCAGCTGTAAGGAGGTGCTGATCCGTGTGTGGCTGGTTGTGTTTTTGGTGGAACAGGCAGCAGTAGCAGTGCAGCAGACAAACACAGCATCAGTGACCTCATGAACCTGGAGGTGCCGCAGCCGGGAGGTCCCAACGTCAGACAGAATAATGCACAGGTAACGTCTGACGCCGCCGATTATGCTTTTTGTGTAAACTTGAGCCTCTTTTGCCCTGTCAGAGTTTAAATGGTTAACAGAACCATTAATTCACTTTTAGACCACTGCAGTAAACATACAAAGGGGGTTAATTAATTACTAACTTCTGTTTATTCAGTAACTGCTAATTAATCTTCAGTAATTGCAATAAAGTATTCAGTAATGTATTCAGTATAACGTCTAATTGCTCACTAGCTACTATAAATTATTCAGTAAATGCTAATTAATCTTAAGTAATTACAATAAATTATTTTGTAACTTATTCAGTATAACTTCTAATACTAAGTACTCACTTATACACTAATAATTCAGTAACTGTAATAAATTATGTTGTAACTGCTTATTAATAATCAGCAATTCCAATAAATGATTTAATAACTTAAGTACTATGCTAATTATTCAGTAAATGCTACTTCTGTACTTACAATACATTTTTCAGTAACATATTCAGTATAACTTCTAATATTAATTAACTACTATAAAAGATTAACAAACTGCTAATAATTGAGTAACTGCTAATTAATCATCAGTAATTACAATAAAGTATTCCGTTGTGTTTTAAGTAAGGGTAAGGGTCCATATTATTTACTATCTGCTCATTATTATTTAATATCAATGTTAATATTTAAATTAATTACATTTTAGTCTTAGAAATGATTCAGTAATTATTCTCAATTATTATTTAACTTATTATGTTAATTATTCACTAACTGCTCATTAATTACTCACTAATTCTAACTAATAACAGCCCACTTCTTAATTATAATTATCCAGTAACTACTAATTATTCACTAAATGCAAATGTGTATTCATTAATACCATTATTTAGGAACTTTCTTACTACTTTCTGATTATTTGGTAAGTGTGAAATATTGACTGATATTCATGAATTACTAAAAAATAATTACTAATAATTATTTAGTAGCTTAATGATTCACTACTAATCATTAATTAATGATTTAATTAATTAACTAAAAAAGTATTCACTGCAACTGCTAATTAAAAATCTGTAATTACTATAAATGATTTAGTAACTCTAAATTATTCATTAACTGCTACAAATTTAATTGACAAAAATGTAATTTAAGGGTGAATTAAAATATGGGCCCACATGCAGGCCTGTAGGGTTTAAATGCTAACCAGGGTTTGTCTTTCTCTAGCCGGGTTGGTCGTGCCCTTCCTGTACATTCATAAACAAGTCCACGAGGCCTGGCTGTGAAATCTGCAGTACGGAGAGACCCGCCGCTCCTGAGCTCAGCAGCTGTCAGCAGGTGTCTCTTCATTTATAGGAGTTGCCTGCACCGCACTGTGAGCAGAAGTAAGTACTGTATGTTTATGGAGTTGAACTGTTTCAGGAAAAAAGGAAGGAAAATATGAACAAACATGAAACGAATAGATGACGAACCACAGATGTGACCGCAAGCTCATATGCATATTCATGCACACCCAACTGACCACAGCTCTCAGCACTGGATTTACTCAGTGTGCCAGGTGAACGGCGGCAGACCCAGCCTGCCCTGGACTCTTTTAATGACCCTATTAAAGATGTTCTGATGCATGCAGCGTGCCATGTCCTCCTATTCCAACCACTATTCCTCAAAGACGTTTTTTCGGCTACACTGAAACGGAGTCCAAAGCAGATGGGACTATCTACGAAGTGTGAGGACGGAGATATTGTGCAGATCGTCGGTGGCCCTACAAGCAACTCAACAGTTTAACCTCTCTTAAACAACAGCTACGCAGTAGGAGTGTCCTCTTTTCGATGTAAATACACTCATCATGAGTCTCCAAGTATCTTATTCACATGCAGACTGGAATCAGATGCTTATTACTGTAAGTTTTGTCTCATTTTATTGAATACACTAGGATTTTTGTAGGGTTTTTCCCATCTGGAATTGCTGTTGATAGTGTGAGCTGCTGTTTTCCCATCACTAATGCATGCGAGACCACATTTGTAAGATTTTGCTGTCTTCTTAGAAGCAGCCGCAGCTTTGTTGACATTTATGAATACAAAATCCTACTAAAATCTTAGTATTTCAAGAAGATGTACATAGCACTTAATATTCTAATAATTTTCCAATACTATAATAACACAAAATGGAATAAATCGCTGAACTTAACTGCAAACGTTTAGTTAAAATCTTAATAATAATTCATTTTACGGTCTTGACCATTGATATAAAGTAAATTGGTTTTACAATATTGGAAATTTCTCATGTTTATAATACCGTATTACATAAATGGGTTTTATTACATTTAAGTGCAGAAGGTTTGATGCGTTTCTGAGATTTACACTGAATGGAATGGAAAATTATTACAATAATAACGCTACAGATGCATCCAATAATTTCACTTTCCTTCACTGTAGTGTTTTCAGAAATGCTCTGTTTGGTAATTACTTTTTATTATTATTTCATTTTTAATCACAGGCAGGGCTGGGTATCATTAAAAAAAATGACCTCTAGAGTCAAGTAGTCATTCTGTGGGTCCTGCCCATATAAGGAACTCCTGGTCTAAGCCCCACCCGAGGAAAAAATGATGTCCAGACCCGGAATAACGTCCTCTGATTATAATTGTCAAACTTACAGTCCTGTTAAGATACATAATGACATAAGACTGGCAACCTCAACAAAATCCCGCAGACATACCAGCAAGCTTTGTCCAATCAGGTGTCAGAGTTCGGTTGCTTTGGCTTAGTAGAGTACAGTGCCCTGCTGTTGAAGTGTCCACACTGTAACTGCAGTGCTATTTAAGGTGGAATGGAGAGTTAGCGTTAGAACCAGCTTTAGCTTTTGTTTTGGCTGCTAACTGGTAACGTCACCGCACTTACCGGTTCAAATACAGCTCGTGTTGTTTTAATCACCGAAATATTGTCCCAGATGACCTCTGTCTGGGGTAGTTTTGTCTGCAGCAGCTGAGAATACTGTGTATTAATGGGTCCTAGAGGACACGACGACCCCCCAGCCAATACCCAATGCAGTGAAAATGCCTGCATCAGCCCCTGATCCCCTGATTGAGTCGGGACATCACCTATTAGCTAATAAGGATTGTAGTAGTCCAACTCAAATGCAACACCATGTCAGTGCTCTGGAGTTGTGTGTGCACTTGGTGTTGTGTGTATATAAGGGCACATCATTCAACATCATTTTCCCCATAGAGATAACCAGCTTAGACCAGGAGTTCCTAATATGGGCGGAGGTGACTGCAAACAGATCAGCTGACTAATCAAGACACACTGATGCTTCTAACTTACTTGCAAGATTTAGCCAGCTGATTTGGACGGCCAATCAGAAACCTTTATTGTAAAATAATAAGTAAGCTTATTGCCTCACTAATAAGCCTGACTGCTTAGGTATGGACCCCTGAAGTCGTGCTGTCAGTATGTAGTCAGCGCCTTCTTGCTTTGCCCAAAAACGTACAGAATCGCATTGGGTTCTAAAACCCCATTCATTTCTGCCATTGAAAATCCAGCTTGGGCCCAGAGGGGCCAAATATGGACATAACGCTGACTACAGAAAGCAGTTTAGCTGATTATATAGAAGTACTGAGTTCTGATACCCAGCCCCAGGAGCAAGAAAAGGTTTTTTTTAATACATCAGTATTAAAAAAAAAAATCCTTCAGATCGCGACTAAACCTCAACGTCTTCATGCCAGTTAACTGTTGTTGTTGTTGTTCTTGCTGTCAAGCACCAATATACAGTCAAGCTGAAGAGCCGTATGTAGCAGCTTGGTAAAACGCTCCTCACCAGTACATGAGTACACCAGCCTCACTGAACACGTGACACACTGAGATGCCGCAGTCTAGCAGCTTCTGATTCACATCACATACATTTCTGGGATTAAATGACACTCAGTGTTCATATTCTGGACAATAAACTTGATGTCACTCTGGAGCCATATTTCTGTCATTACCACGCTCTGGAAGAGCTTTTAGTTTTTTGCCATCACCTTTTGTGTCATTCAGATGAACAGGGTAATTTGTAAGTGCTTTTATTTTTATAACATTATTTAATAGAGGGTAATCAGAATAAGAGTGACTGGCTTTAAAAAAAGAGTTTTTTTACTTTACTGTTGGAAACATCATTTAACTCCTGAAGGTTCTGTCAATAAATGCAAACAACTGAAAAATGCCATTTGTGTGCAGTTTATATTTTCTAAAGCAGGGTCCAGTGTCCAGTCCTGTCTCCGCTGAAGGGCCGGCGTGGCTGCAGGTTTTCGTTCCAGCCATGCAGAAGCGCATGTGGTCAGTTCATTGAACAAGAGGGATCAGGTGAGCTGCTAGTTCTCTAGACTGAAAACCTGCAGCCACACCAGCCCTGTCCAGAAGAAATGAATGACCGTCTGTAAGGGCAGAACTCTGCCTACTTGTCTGTACTGTCCTTTATTAGTATTATTTATTTATTTATTTATTTTACCCATTTTCTACCCAACATAGCCTAGACCAATTAACCCCACCCACTCACTAGGACTCCCACATATCCCTTGCAATGCTCCTGTCACTAGGAAGCTGAAGACAAGCACATGCCTCCTCAGATACATGTGCAGTCAGCCACCGCCTCTTTTCCAACTGCCGGCAGTGCAGCATCCCTAGGCAGCCAATGCGCTCGGAGGAAGGTGCTGGCTCCCCAGCTCGGACCCTCTGGCCGTAGTATCAACGCCTTAAGTCTTCTGAGCCACTTGGAGCCCGTCTTTATTAATTAGAACCATATTTCGCACAAAATGCTTGTATCTACAACATACGAATTTTACAGGAGAGGGAAACAACCTTCTTAAGATTCAATGGAAGTCAATGCAAAACCATTTAATTCATTTGAAAGTGTTTTTATTGGTCCATTTATCATAAAGTTTTGACACAGTGTAAACAGCTGTCAGTTTACAGTGTGAACAAACAAATGGCAGATTTGCAGGTATTTGGATTTCTGAGGGGATAGCTTTCCTGTACATGCTGCCTAGCAATGTATCAAGCAAGTGATGCTCAAGTCACCGTAATAATTGTCTGAATGTCTGTCCTGAGAAATTGGATACAGTGAAAAATGACTTCCATGCTTCTACACCCATAAACACTGTTGATTATATTTATTTATTTATTTTAATAAATTCTATCCAATTTATTTGCCCATATCCAAGCTGTAATAAAGTCACTGCTTTATAGAACATTTTATTTAGAATTATATAAATTTCCACTAATATAATAATTTGTATTATAATATTACAAATGAACAGGTCAAGAGTACAAGTAGATGAATGAAAAGTGGCCATCTCTGAAGATAGGAACAACTGATGGTGGAAGAGATAGGGGGTCAAATTAGAGGTCATGTGGTCCAGCTGCTATGACAGTTTCTATGCGGCACATGTAATGAAGTGTGAATGTGGCTATAGGCTGAATCAAGTTTAAATGGCCTACTGAAGAATATACACTCTACAGGTAAAAGTAACGGGACATCTGCTCATTCAGTGTTGTTTTTTTTTTTTTTTTTTAAATCAATAGAGTTCAAAAAGAGTTGATCCTGCTTTTGATGCAGTAACTATCTCTACTGTCCAGGAAAGGCTTTCTCTTAGACTTTGAGGCACAAGCTTAAGGATTTGATTGCATTCAGTGACGAGCACTAGTAAGATCATGATGTTGGATGATGACCACCCCACTTCATCACCAAAAGTCCCCAACTCATCCCAAAAGTATTGGATGGGGCGCCATCATTCCAGAGGACACAGTTCCACACAGTACAGCGCAGTGCTCAATCTAGCTCACCCCTGGCATTAGGTATGGTGCCAATAGGTTCATGTTGATCTTCTACAGAGTCCTGTCCACAAACATCGGCAATTAGCCAAACCGTATGTACTCTGTCCCCCCAACACGCCTGGAGGGAAGCGCCGCATACCCGGCTCCAACGCACCAGCCTGCAGACGCCAGTGGCGCCAGCACCGCAATGAAGATATGGGTAGAGAGCACCATCTACCCAGCCTTGCCAGCCGATGGCTAGTAGCATGACCATGATTCGAACCAGCGATCCTCTTATCATAGTGACAGTGCATTAGTCCATTAGTCGAGGGCCCTTAATTATATTATTCTCGTTCTTTTTTATTAATCTAATTTATTTATTTATTTATTTTTTTTACATTGGGTCAAAATTTCATGATATGTGGACTAATAGAAAATAATTGGAATAAAATTTTGCAGTATACTGTGTGGCCATTTGACCTAAGCTTCTATGACCCTGTTTACACCTGGTCACTTCATGTGACTAGTATCTGGATTTGGATCCTGATATGATTTTTAGTCAATACACATCTCCGGTTAGTCTTAGACTGAAATCTGGTCACTGTGTGGGACAGAATATGCAAATTTGCTTGTTCTGCAGCAATGGCTGCCCACCACTCGGGGCCTGTGTGCTAAAGGCGGAGGCCAAATTCCATCTGTGTCCAACAGCAATGATCAATATGGCCTAGTCTTGTCTTAGTGTTAGGGTTGTCCCTGTTGGGCTTCTGGTGGTTGAATGTGTCTTGGGAGAGAGCGGATGTGTTTACACTTACATAACGTGGCTCAGACGACCTCCTGAAGTGGTTTGAGTGAGGCTTGGCTGCGTTCACACTTGCTTTATTTTAATCCAGATATAATCCTGAAGTGACCAGGTGTAATCTTTGTGTGCTGTCCACCTATTTACTGTTTCAATGAGTCTTAATTTCTTCACCTCTCTGACCGTCAGCAGTGCCAACAGCTTTAATACGGTTTCAGGAATAAAGAAGGGCAGTCAGTGTGTGAACTTCAGCTGTTTATAGAATACAAAAACTTCATCGAACAAACAGAATATTAAACCAGCAGTCTGAGCGTCCTCACACGCTTTCAGAGAAGTGTCAAACTAGACATCATGGGCTCCCAACACACCCGAAGTTATATACACTACAAATAAAAAGGAGCTTTTAATGGTTCTTTGAGTGATGCTATAGAACCACTACTCGTGGTTCTGTAAAGAAGCATTTTTGTATAAAAGACCCTTTACATAAAAGGTAAGGTTGTGTACAAAACCTGTCCTCAATGGTAAAGTTCAAAGAACCCTTGAAGCACCTTTATTTGTAAGGGTCAACATTCTTGGGCGATCGTAGAAGCGAAACAGGAGGCCGTCATGTAGGAGATGCTCAGTTAATCCAGTAAATTGGTCTTTATGCACACACACACACACACACACACACACACACACACACACACACACACACACGGCTATGCAAAAGGTTATGGATTGTAGCCCAACTAAGAAAAAAAATCGATTAAATTCTACACTTTATGGACAAAAGTATTGGGACACCTGCCTATGCATGGTTTCTTCTGAAATCAAGGGTATTTAAAAAGAGCTGATCCTCCTTTTGCTGGAGTAACTGTCTCTACTGTCCAGAGAATATGGCTTTCTACTAGATTCTGGGGCAGCATTGCTGTGAGGATTTGACTGTATTCAGCAAAAAGTGTGTTAGGGGCATCAGGATGTTAGATGATCAGCACCCCACTGCATCCTAAAAGTACTGGCTGGAGCACCAGCATCCATCATTCCAGAGAACACAGTTAGCCACACAGCCATGTTGAACTGCTCCAGAGAGTCCTATTCTATTGGCAGTACTTCTCCTCTACAGGGACTAGACAAGCTGTGTGTCTGCATTTGCACACCTGTCAGCAATGGGTGCAACTTAAATTAGCTGAATGCATTGATCATCAGAAGGAGTGTCCACAAACATTTGGACATATAGTGTATGTATCAGAGACAGTGTTGCTGAGCTGCGCTTTAGGAAACTCTGCCCCAGTGGTTTTCTTAGGTGGTCCAAGCCTTCTGCACGTCCCTCTGCGTGCTCCTCACTCTCTGGTCTGCACGGACACTTCCTGCAGATGCTGCCGCACCACGCTGTCCAGGACTTTACTGAGACCCTTACAGGCAGTCATGGCCGCCTCCATCAGAGCGTCCAAATGGTCCTGGTGGAGCCGGGCGTCCATCTGCACGAGAGCGATGCTCTCACTGCGGGGCAGCAGTGCCAGGGCCAACGTGGTGCCACCCCCGCTCTCCTCCGCGTGGCATAGGTCCGCCAGCGGCGTGTCCTCCACGAAGCCTGCAGTGCAGGCGCATACGTAGTCCCGCATGGGGATGCCCGCGTCCACCAGAGCCAGAGTCGCAGCGTTCACACACGCACTGTAGTTCCCACCATCCGACTGGAGGATCTGTAGGAGAGCATGGGTGGGAATTCAGAACCATTTAGGGGACAGACGGAAGCATAAAGCCGTTTAGGGGACAAACAGAGGTATAAAACCGCTCAGGGGACAAACTGAAAAATAAAACTGCTCAGGGGACAAACTAAAGCATAAAGTGGAAGCATAAAGCCGTTTAGGGGACAAACGGAGGTATAAAACCGTTTAGGGGACAAAAAGAGGTATTAAAACCGTTTAGGGGACAAACAGGCATTAAAACAGTTTAGGGGACACACAGAGGTATTAAAACAGTTTAGGGGACAAACGGAGGCATTAAAACCATTTAGGGGACAAACGGAGGTATTAAAACCGTTTAGGGGACAAATGGAGGTATAAAACCGTTTAGGGGACAAATGGAGGTATTAAAACCGTTTAGGGGACAAACAGGCATTAAAACAGTTTAGGGGACACACAGAGGTATTAAAACCGTATAGGGGACAAACGGAGGCATTAAAACCGTTTAGGGGACAAACGGAGGTATAAAACCGTTTAGGGGACACAAAGAGGTATTAAAACCGTTTAGGGGACAAACAGGCATTAAAACAGTTTAGGGGACACACAGAGGTATTAAAACAGTTTAGGGGACACACAGAGGTATTAAAACAGTTTAGGGGACAAACGGAGGTATTAAAACCGTTTAGGGGACACACAGAGGTATTAAAACCGTTTAGGGGACACACAGAGGTATAAAACCGTTTAGGGGACACATGGAGGTATTAAAACAGTTTAGGGGACACAAAGAGGTATTAAAACCGTTTAGGGGACAAACGGAGGCATTCAAATCATTTAGGGGACACACAGAGGTATTAAAACCGTTTAGGGGACAAACGGAGGTATTAAAACCGTTTAGGGGACACACGGAGGTATTAAATCCGTTTAGGGGACAAACGGAGGCATTCAAATCATTTAGGGGACACACAGAGGTATTAAAACAGTTTAGGGGACAAACAGAGGCATTAAATCCGTTTAGGGGACAAACGGAGGTATTAAAACCGTTTAGGGGACAAACAGGCATTAAATCCGTTTAGGGGACAAACGGAGGTATTAAAACCCGTTCAGGGGACAAACGGAGGCATTAAAACCCGTTCAGGGGACAAACGGAGGTATTAAAACCCGTTCAGGGGACAGTAAATCTACCGCACCTTAACGTAGATGTCGATCTGGGAGCGCGGGTACAGCTGAGTGAGAACAGCCGCCTCGAAGGTCTGCTTCAGGTGCAGACTCATCTCGCTGGACTTGCGGTCGCCGTGCGGGCGGCGCTTCCTCTCCGCTGTGCTGAACGTGGCCATGCTGTACTGACAGTTGATGACGGCCCGGTCGTGTAGGGACTTGCTGCGGGACCCTCGGACCTATAAGAGGAGATCAGGTAAGGTACACACACATACAGCTCCCCTGATTCACCCCCGAGTTCTGAGATGAGGGTAGAGTCAGAGTAAACGCTCAGATCAGAGGATCAGAGCGAGTCAGGCTGGTGCTAAAGTGAGAGTCACCAGCCTGACTCTCACTGACTCTCCCTTTAACACCAGCCTGACTCTCACTTTAACACCAGCCTGACTCTCACTTTAACACCAGCCTGACTCTCTCTAACTCTCACTGTAGCACCAGCCTGACTCTCACTTTAACACCAGCCTGACTCTCACTGACTCTCACTGTAGCACCAGCCTGACTCTCACTGTAGCACCAGCCTGACTCTCACTGAGGCACCAGCCTGACTCTCACTGTAGCACCAGCCTGACTCTCACTGTAGCACCAGCCTGACTCTCACTGACTCTCCCTTTAACACCAGCCTGACTCTCCCTTTAACACCAGCCTGACTCTCACTGTGGCACCAGCCTGACTCTCACTGTAGCACCAGCCTGACTCTCACTGACTCTCCCTTTAACACCAGCCTGACTCTCTCTCTCACTGTAGCACCAGCCTGACTCTCACTTTAACACCCGCCTGACTCTCACTGACTCTCACTGTAGCACCAGCCTGACTCTCACTGTAGCACCAGCCTGACTCTCACTGACTCTCCCTTTAACACCAGCCTGACTCTCTCTAACTCTCACTGTAGCACCAGCCTGACTCTCACTTTAACACCCGCCTGACTCTCACTGACTCTCACTGTAGCACCAGCCTGACTCTCACTGTAGCACCAGCCTGACTCTCACTGTAGCACCAGCCTGACTCTCACTGTAGCACCAGCCTGACTCTCACTGACTCTCACTGTAGCACCAGCCTGACTCTCACTGTAGCACCAGCCTGACTCTCACTTTAACACCAGCCTCTCACTGTAGCACCAGCCTGACTCTCACTTTAACACCAGCCTGACTCTCACTGTAGCACCAGCCTGACTCTCACTTTAACACCAGCCTGACTCTCACTGTAGCACCAGCCTGACTCTCACTTTAACACCAGCCTGACTCTCTCTAACTCTCACTGTAGCACCAGCCTGACTCTCACTGTAGCACCAGCCTGACTCTCACTTTAACACCCGCCTGACTCTCACTGACTCTCACTGTAGCACCAGCCTGACTCTCACTGTAGCACCAGCCTGACTCTCACTGACTCTCCCTTTAACACCAGCCTGACTCTCACTGTAACACCAGCCTGACTCTCTCTAACTCTCACTGTAGCACCAGCCTGACTCTCACTTTAACACCAGCCTGACTCTCACTGACTCTCACTGTAGCACCAGCCTGACTCTCACTGACTCTCACTGACTCTCACTGTAGCACCAGCCTGACTCTCACTGTAGCACCAGCCTGACTCTCACTGTAGCACCAGCCTGACTCTCACTGACTCTCACTGTAGCGTGAGAGTCAGTAAACAGCAGAGAGGGTCTTTAGGGGTCTTTTCCGGTGTGTTGGCTCGGGGCTCGGGGCTCACCTCGTGCGGGCCGTACACTACAGCCAGGGCTTTGGTGTTCCCCTGCTCGATGTAGGCAGATCCGTCCGCCTGCGCGAACACTCCCATCCGGGCCTGGACCTTCCGGAGCTCCGCTGCTTTCCGGCCATCCAGCCTGTAGCCCTGGTCAGACAGCAGCTCGAGTCCGGCCATGATTCCTGCAGATCAACCGAGACCACGTGTTCCTGTGGGGAGACAACCGGCTACGGGTGCCTGCTTGGCCCAAACCGGTTTTTTTTTTTGGGGGGGGGGAGCACTGCGCCCTCTGGCGGCGGGAGTGTGGCAGCACAAGGCTTCCAGATGGAGGAGACACCTCCCCTATCTTCTGTAGGAGCGACTTTCTGTCCTAAAGTCTGATAAGAAATGATGTGGACAGAGTTTTAATGACATGCTAATTCACAATTTAGAAAATAACTAATTATTTTAAGGGGTAAATTAATAATAATAAAAAAATTAACAATAATTTCGTCACTGTTTTCAGCATTAGTTATTATTTTACCAAATTATAACAAAACTGCAAGAAAAGTGCAGTTAATCTACTGACATTTATGATAAAAACATTACATTTAAATGTATTAAATTTATTAAAGTTATTTTAAATTCAAGTTGATCGAGTTATTTAGTTATACTAAATATATATTTAGTTATAGTAATACTAATATTAAATATAAACAAATAAATAATTATGAGCAAATAAAAAATATTTTCAGATGAAAATATGCTTTTGGAAAACAAAAAAATAATATATATATATTTATACAAAGATAAAAATGTATAAAATATATTTTTAAACATTTATATAAATAGTTCAAGATACATATTTTATAAAATGCATCTATAATAATAATACATATTTTTAGTTATTCCAGAAACAAAGGAGGTTAAAAAACAAACAAACAAACAAACAGGAATCTGATTGGAAAGGGCTTCATAGTGTCGAGTTGTATGTCCAAAAGTATCCGGACACCACCTGCTGTTCGAAAGCGGAACTACACATCTGCTTAATACCCAGCAGCAAAATGTGTGCATGTGTGTTTGGGGGAGTAAAAATGCCAGGTTCCTCAATTCTTGCCACCTTCAGGGGTACAAGTCCTCCAGCATTGGGTTGTAGAGCAGTGTTCTCTAGAGTGATGGAGCTCCAGACCCTTTGAGATGCCCTGGACTCCCAAAAACGATCACTCACCATCAGTACCAGACCTCAGTGATGCTCTTGCGGTGGTATTTAATCAAATCCTCACCGCAATCTTCCAACATCGACTTCTAAATCTTTCCTGTTGAGTACCCAAGGGGGAACACACCCTTATTGATTTCCATGATTTTCGAGGAAACGTTAGAAGAGCAGGTGTCTACAGACTCCTAGTCCTATAGGCCAGAGGCCCAGCTGTGGATGAAGCCTAGTCTTCTGCTAAATTGCAGTGCTAATGATAAATCACAGCTGGAAATTCTCTCCATTAGGGTTTTAAAAGTGGCCCTTAGTGTAGATCAGTGGGATTAAACTGCAAGATCCAGCTTTTGAGACGACACAGACTTCAGACGGTCAATAAAACAAACCATGCAATTTTAAAAATAAAATTTATTAGCATCTCTAATGTGTATAAATAAAAACATAGATAAGAAACAAATGCATATACGCATTATGAGCAGAACAATAACTGAATTATGTGATACGAAGGAGCCGAGGCCAGCGAGCCTCAGCCCGGATTTTCAATCCTTCCTTCAGAACTTTTTAAGGGTGTCTGTGAGAATGTACCTCGGAAATCAAGCTTGGCAAACCATACGCATACCTACAAGTTGCAGCTCTACATTCTGTCAGTGGATCGAAAGAAACGAGGACAGACGTTCGACAGCGGACATGGCGGCACGATGGGGTGCAGCGGTGGAGGGACGGGGAGTTTTAATTGAACGAAGGTTTGAATTTCGAGGTTTTGGAGGAACTGCAGGACAGCTAAGCTATCCGAGAGCTTCGACACTAGAGCTAAAACCACAGATTTTATATCGTCACGGTCCAAAAAAATTAAAACGCATCTCCAAAACAGCTACTTTACAGGAGAAGACCTGGAAAACCTTCCTTGGCTTTCAATGGAAGTCAATTATTCCAAGCCATTTTGGAGCATTTCTATTGGTCCATTCGTCAAGAAAAGGCTCACACAATGCACAGGACAGCTGCCGGTTCCAAACTACGCAGAACAATTTAATAAAATAAAACAAAATAATCAAGACAATTCATTTTTGCACCGTAAAATACGATCGGATTTCCAAAGAATCAGTGCTAAAGAGGGTTCTTCGTGCAGTGCCATAATAGAGCCAGATCTGGAGTGAGTGTGAAGAACCTCTCGAAGGTTCTCTCCAAAAACATCCATAAAAAGGTTCCTGTTGTGTTACATTATGGAAAGGTCCTGCAAATCTTCTAAGGGCTCTACACCTTCCCTCCTTCCCACACACACCCCTGTTTTTTGCCTCCAAACAAGGTTCTTTGGTTCTTTAGAGAAGCGAAAGTGCTTCTTCTATTGTGTCGCTCAAAGAAGCATCTGTGGCACTTCCTAACGGTCAGTGCTGAAACCTCATGCTTTCAGGACACGAGGCCCCGTCTTCAGTTTCACAGGAAACGGCACTAGCAGCAGTTCTGTTTACAAATTTGAAGCACGGAGCCAAATCGTAAAGCTGAGCCAGAGCCAGAAACGAGGACCTTCACAACCGAAACACATCAACAGAGCCAAACAGCCTCGGTGTCAGTATGTATTTAGTGGTGTAGTGTAGTCTGATGAGCCCATCTCTGCAACATGGTCACATTAGGGACACACGCTGTACCGTGTAGGGATGCACCGATATGGGAATTCTGGGCCAAGGCCAATATTCAATATTTTTCCATGCAATTTTTCCAGATATCGCACATTTTTAAGTCAATTAGGAAGGAAAGTATTTGTACGCTTTAATACGTTACCGATTGGCCAAAGACAAGACAACCATATTCACCATTAGTGCTGGACACCGATGGAATTCGGCTTCCGCTTTTATCCCATCCGTGCAGTGAACACACACACATACACACCAGTGAGGAAACACACACAGTGGACAATGAGCACACGTGCCCGGAGTGGTGGGCAGCTATTGCTGCAGCGCCTGGGGAGCAGAGAGGGTAAAGGGCCTTGCTCAAGGGCCCAACAGTGGCAGCTTGCCGAGCCCGGGTATCGAACCCACAACCCGGTCATCAAAATAGCCTGGAGCTCTAACAGCCATGTAAACACCTGCATCCGACCACGTTCCCAATCGGAAAGTTCAAGTACGTCCTCTACATGGCAACCTGCGAGGCAACGTCACGGTGTGTGTGTGTGTGTGTGTGTGTGTGTTTGATCGCTAGGGTGTGAGTGTGTGTGTGTGTGTGTTTTCACTGCACAGATGGGTTAAAGGCAGAGTGTCCAACGGTATCCAACACCAATGGTGAATATGGGGGTCTTTGTCTTTTGAATAGGGGCTCTCCTATTCGAATTCTGTGTGTAAACGTAGTGTATATGTAAACACCTCGGTCTGAATCTATAATTGGAATGACTTCGATCGGATAGGAGAAAGTTTCGGGGTTAAATAGTCCAATTTGGCTGAAAAGGAAGTCAGAATCAGCCACAGAGCATCCCTAGTCACAGTGGTAGTAAACCCATCACACATTTAGTGTATTCATTTTAGTGTGTTCATCTAAAACCCAATAAGAAGAGCCGGATTGCACGAACAGTCAAATTTAAGCATCTGATTAAGATTTAGAAGTAAATGCTGATTTGCAGATCATCGTGCGTCCCTTAATTACGTGGGCTCGGTAGTGTTGGGCCTTCTAAGGCAAACAAAGAAGCTCAGCATCTCCACCTCTGCCACCCACCGCTCAATAGCTTTGGTCAGGCCTTCGACTCTCCCGGTGTCTGAAGTTAAACCCCTTTCAAAACTGACAGAATGAAGAATGAAAAACCGAGCGGTACCTCCAAACACTGGCCAAAGACTGGTCAGAGGTCTAGACTGAGGTAAGAGAAGAGGTCAAACAGGTCGTTACTCAAAAGAAAGAAAGAAACAAAAACAAAAAACAACAAAAACACGTAACAGACAGAACGGCTGAGTGCTACAGGCAACGTCTACCTTTCAAATCACACCCATGTGACTCTGCCAAGCACCACCACTGACCAGCCCTACTACATTGACACATTACAATGCTGAGTTGGCCTTTGAAGATCTTTCCTACGCTCCAAACACCGTCCGAAACCTCATCCCTTATTATTATTATTATTATTTGACCTTAACAAAAAAAAAATATGAGAAACGACATCCAAGACAACAATGCCCGTTGTCCGAGTAAAAGAAAAAGAAGAGAGAGACGAGTTAAATGCCAGAGTGCTGCGTCGTGTAACGAGAAGCGCTGTTGAAGCACAAGGGCCTTGTTGACCAGATGGAATGAAGGAACTATGCAGGAACTTTGTTTGGTGATGTGGTCTCTGCTCCATCTCCATGTCTTCAGAGTGCAAAGATCCCCTCCTTATTTTTTTTGTTTGTTTGTTGTGTGATATACACACACCCACACGCACGCATTCACACGCACACAGTCCCACACTCATATTCTATATATATATATTTATATATAGATCTCTGATATGTCCACACTACTAAAACTCGGCAAACTCCTTTGCGCATTTTTCTGTAACAGACACGCGTATGTCCTCCTCCTCGTAGTCGTCGAAGTTGCTTGTATCTCCGGGGCCTCTGCACTTTGGTATGAATGGAGCTTCCACCTGCCGAGGGACAAAGGCATCTGGGTTAGAAACGTGAACATGTGATTCTAGGGTGATTGCCAAACTGTAAAAGGGACACTGCAGCCTAAAATACAGCATTAAGCAACCAAAAGGCCGGGGGAGGGCTATTTTAGTGATCTTTTGGTGAGCCGTCAACCGTGTAGATTGATTAAGGGCGTGTCAGTGTGTCTTTGCTATGGTAGCGACAGTAGAAGTTCACCTTGCGCATCTCGAAACGCACAAAAGTCACGTACCGAGTCTCTTAATTAATCATGGGTGTGTTTGTTTGGGCGTAACATGCAGTAATAAACCAATCAGAGTGTCTCTCGCCATTCCCTTTAAGAGCCAGGTGCGGTCAGTCTGACCTTGGCAGGTTGCTATTTCAGTGGTGTAAAGCGTGGGGGGGTGTACGAGCATCAGGCTGCACGCGCCTGTGTTGACAATTCACTGCTGAGATAGCAACGAACGCCTGACTGTTGACGAACGTCTGTCTAGGCTGTTTTCGATCAGTGGAGCTCCTCCTGTGTTTTCAGCTGCCAAGATACACAGCAATACGCCAGAAATTGACCTGAACACCCCTCATTTCGAGACCACCGCGCCCATCAGTGTAGATATATTCACAAGCAGCGCTGCTGTTTAAACGACGCAGGCAAAGGGAGTGAAAATAGACTGTTGGCAGGGTGTAAGATAGCGATGAGCATCTCGACACGCCTTGTGGCTGCGCCAGGGCTGACATGCCTACAGACTCCACTGTAAGACAACAAAGCCGAACTGGCTCATGCATGTCCAGCTACAGGGAGGCACTGCATGAGGAGGTCGTCCTTACCTTCCTCTCGTAGATGGCGATCCAGTCTGTTGTAGCAAACCATTTGTGGTTTTTAATGTCGTTGACGCCGTTCTTGAGGTTGCCGTAACGCTTCGTCAGGTCGACCTGAAGCAAATTCCTCAGCAGATCTTTCAAATCTGAACTAAAGTGGGATGGAAATCTTACCTATGGAGAGATAAAGGGTATACGAATTAATATATTTAAAATACACCCAAAAATAAGAGGTTTTATTAGTTTACATGAATGTAATTACATACATATATATTCATATATTATACATTTTTTAAATAAATTGCTGTTGAACACATGTGAACAAACTAATAGTGCTGCACCAGTATCAAAAGTAATGGTATCAGTGCCAATCCCAGCACTTGCACACAGTATCGGCAATAGAGAGCACCAATACCATGAAGCTCACTGACGCCCTACATTTGTTTTCATTAATTTTTTGATATTTAACATTTTTGTTTGCAGACTTGGTTATGAAACCAACCATTTAAACAACCAGTAAAAGCCAGTCTAAAATAGTTATCACCATTAAACAGACATGTAATGAACTTTTAGCTCTTTCTGTTTCTGTTTAAAGGAAACACTGAAGTTTAGTAGGTCTTTACACAGAGACATGAACCTGAATGTGAAATTGCTCAATCAGCACTTTTTTTTTCTAGGCACTGCATGAGGAGGTTGTTACCTTACCTTCCTCTCGTAGATGGCGATCCAGTCTAAACTAGCCTTTTTTTTATAAAGCTCTGATATGTAATTTTAAACCCCAGTTAAAAGTTGTTTGGTGACACTTAGCAAGATTACGCTTCCCTACCTGCACGTGTTTCTGCATTGTGGCCTTTTTTTTTTATTTCTTCATAGCTCTGAAACTTTTTAAATGTGCAGTCCCTCAACCAGCAAACGCTGATCTTTCAAGATTATAAGATCTTATTTGGGATCAGATATGAAAAAAGTACAGCCTATAAGTGGAACACTGTAAATATCAGGATTTAAAGCCGTATATACAGTGTGTAAGTCAGAGTTGGTAGCGGTACTTAGTATCGGCAGATATTTGATAATCTGGTATCAGTATCGGGGAAAAAAACGGAGGTATCGGTGCACCTCTACTAACTTATAAAAATGTATTAAATCAATATGTTTAATACATGCAAGATCTGACTATTACATTTCACAAAAAAAGAAAATACAGCCGAGTTCAGTGAATCACTGCCTAACAGTGCTACCCAAAAGTGTGTGCTCCTGATAATGTAACCAAATTGAAAACTTCATTAGGATCAGTGGCATCTCATGCTAGAGAGAAGAGAGATGCCTAACCTTACCTTGCCTTTCAACCTTATAGCAACTGTGAAGCATGGTGGTGGTAGTGTGGTGGTTTAGGGATGCTGTTAAAACCACAACATTAAAAGCTTGTTAACTGCTCTGTAAACCAGACGGACTGTCCATACCTTTCCAGACACAATCTTCTCATAGATCTGAATGGGCTGGTCTGCGAAGAATGGAGGATACCCAGCAGCCATTTCATAAATGAGCACACCCAGTGCCCACCAGTCCACAGCTTTGTTGTAGCCCTATCAAGAAGAGAGACATTCAGAGGAATACCAGTGAACATCACACTGCTTCAATCAAGAGCTCCTAACATGAAGTAATGTTAAAGTAATCAGACTGGATCTGTATCTTTCTGATTTCTGACCTTGCTAAGAATGATTTCCGGTGCCAGGTACTCTGGGGTTCCACACAACGTCCAGGTTCTGCCCTTCACTCTTTTCGCGAACCCAAAGTCAGTGACCTGTGATGTGAAGATATTTTGATTAGAGATTGTTAAGTAAATCAATTAATCTGAGAATAATGAGGATAAAATGATTTAACACATAAGGGAGATCAGTGGTGTTACCAACGTGCGAGCAGTACCCCAACAAATGCTCATTAAAGACTGTACCTACAGACGTTCTGAGAAGGTTTTCTCCTCTGATCTCAACGTATCGGCCAATACAGAGTCTTATTCAGCATTTATATTGTTGAAGATACAATAAGAAATAAAAAATATCCAATGAAATTAGAGGTGCTAAATACTATACTAACCAATTGGCCAATTTGCTCCTGGGCTCCCCCTACAGTTGGGGAGTGCAAAGTCCTATTCATGCAGGAAGATGCTAGTTTAGGGTACAACAGAAAGTCTTATTTCAGATATCAGCTATGAAGTTTTATTATTGTTATTATTATCATTATTATTATAACTAATATTATTATTATTACTATTATCATCATCAGATTTTCATATCCAAAATAATTTTGACTAGTCACAGACTATGTCAAATATTTGTGGACACCCCTTCTAATGAAAGCATCCAGCTACTTTAAGTTGCACCCATTGCTGACACAGATGTGCAAATGTGTGCGTGCACACACACACACAGACACACCTTGGCAGTAATTCTTTACAGTGACCAGACAATAGAACAGGACTCAATGGAGAAGATAAACACGGACCTATTGGCACCATGCCTCCTAACGCCAGGCGTGGGCATGAGGGGTATAAAGCCCCCAGCATTGAGCTGTGGAGCAGCAGTACTGCTGTGGTCTATGCAATGATTGTTGGTGCTCCATTCAATACTTTTGGCATGTGTTGGGGAGATGGGGATGAGGTGGGTTGGTGATCATGCAACATCCAGAACTCACTAACGCTCTTGTCACTGTATGCAAAGAAATCCTTATAGCAATGCTCCTCCAAAATCTAGTAGGAAGCCTTTTTCCCTGGACAGTAGAGACAGTTCCTCCAACAAAAGCAGGATAAACTCTTTAATAAACTTGATTTCAGAAGAAACAATAAACGAGCAGTGTCCCAATACTTCTGTCTATATAGTATCAACATAATTTCATTTTTATACAGTCAGTGGAGCATCAGCATCAGACTCTGAAGCTGCTATTTTAAGATAAAATTGCATGATTACATAATGCTGCTGGAAACACTCTGAACTGATGCTTTCAGTACTTTTTAAAATGTCTTAAAAAGACATTTCAGGTTGCCCCGACGTGGCCGGTTCTAATTTTCAGTCCCTCAACGCAGTCACTCTTCCCACCAAGCACGTACTGTACTTTTACATGAGGGTGATTTAATCATGTTTTGACAAAATGTGGTTGGCTTAACTGCAGTCAAAACATCGCCACTGCAGTTGGGCTGTTTTCATTTTTCCCTTAAATAGTTGCTCACTTCATGCAGTTAAACCACCAGCTGCCTCCTGAAAATGGCCACAATTTGCAGATGACAGTTGCAGATGCCGTTTACATCATCTCTGGACTAGTGTCCAATGCAATGAGGTAAAACAGTGTAATTTGTTGATACTCTACTATGAAAAATATGTCTTGATGAGCTTCAGTATCCACATTTGCATGTAAAAGGTGTCTAGTAGTAAGAACTAGTTCCCTGAAACGCAAGTAACTTCCAAGCTCTGGCTATCCTGCATATTCAACACCGATGTATAAAACACCCCCAAGAAAGCTGCACCTCATTCTAACTAGGGTGGACTCTGGATTGGGGCGGGGGGCAACCCAGGCATATATGTATATATAAATATATATATATATAAAACCAAAGCAAAAAGTGCTCAAATTTGAACTGATAAGTGCAGTGTTGTTACCAGTCAGCAGCCAAACAGTTTAAAGCCTGTTCCACCGTTCCACCTTAAATTAGGCAGTAGTTCCGTTCTGCTGCAGTATTGAAGGTGGAGAGTAAGCATTATAAGCTTTGCTTTGGCTGCTAACTAACAACAACACTGGACTTATCAGTTCAAATGAAGCTCATTTTGGCTTTGTTCACTAAAATAAGCTCACAAACGAACCACGTTTAGGGTAGTTTTCCAGGTGGAACGGAAAGTTCGGGTAAGACACCAGCTTACATGTTTTACGGCGGAAAAGGAGGTTTTAAACCAATCTAACGTAAAACGTTTGTCTGTTTTCTGCCATTTTTGCTGTTTGATATTAATATGAATAAATATTAACATTAGCTCATTCGCTAGTACACATGATTAATCAACAAACAGCAGGGTCAGGTCGGTCAGACTGGATGGTAAGATATGATAGTAATTTAAAAACAAAGTTAGCTGCTACCAAACAAAGCAAATGAGTTTATAATTTAGTCTGATTATCAAAACTTTACTCAAGTTTACTAGCGTTTATTAACAGCAGCTTTTACCCAAGTTGTGGGGCTGTATTATTTGTGTAAACACCAATAACAGTACTGGATCGGTATCATCAGACATTCAACATCAGGGTTCTCAGATTAGATTGTGGCCAAAAAAAACAATTTGCGGCAACCCCCTCATTCTAACTAACGCACTAAAGGTGTGCCCAGGAATGTGATGTGAACTCAGGGTGTGTCCAGAATGCGATGCCTTGCTTTGACTTGTGCCAGGGAATCAGATGGAAGCAAAGCGTGAGCTACTTAGACCATGAAGGAACTTCTAAGTGCATTATGATGAAATCGATCATCGCATCAGGCATAAGCCATTAATCCCAGAGACTGAAGAGTCTGTGATGAGGCACTGACTGATGCTACATGTTGGAGTCAGTATCAAGACATATATACACACACATACATACATACATATATACATGTACATATATACTGTGTGCAGAATTATTAGGCAAATCAGTATTTTGATCACATCATCCTTTTTATACATGTTGTCCTACTCCAAGCTCTATAGGCTTGAAAGCCAACTACCAATCAAGTAAATCAGGTGATGTGCATCTCTGTAATGAGAAGGGGTGTGGTCTAATGACATCAACACCCTATAGAAGGTGTGCTTAATTATTAGGCAACTTCCTTTCCTTTGGCAAAATGGGTCAGAAGAGAGATTTGACGGACTCTGAAAAGTCAAAAATTGTGAGATGTCTTGCAGAGGGATGCAGCAGTCTTGAAACTTTTGAAGCGTGATCACCGAACAATCAAGCATTTCATGGCAAATAGCCAACAGGGCCGCAAGAAACGTGTTGAAAAAAAAAAAGGTGCAAAATAACTGCCCATGACTTGAGGAAAATCAAGCGTGAAGCTGCCAAGATGCCATTTGCCACCAGTCTTGCCACATTTCAGAGCTGCAACATTACTGGAGTATCAAAAAGCACAAGGTGTGCGATACTCAGGGACATGGCCAAGGTAAGGAAGGCTGAAAAACGACCACCTTTGAACAAGAAACATAAGATAAAACTTTCAGACTGGGCCAAGAAATATCTTAAGCCTGATTTTTCAGGTTTTATGGACTGATGAAATGCGAGTGACTCTTGATGGGCCAGATAGATGGGCCCGAGGCTGGATCAGTAAAGGGCAGAGAGCTCCACTCCAACTCAGACGCCAGCAAGGTGGAGGTGGGGTACTGGTATGGGCTGGTCTCATCAAAGATGAACTTGTGGGACCTTTTCGGGTTGAGGATGGAGTGAAGCTCAACTCCCAGACCTACTGCCAGTTTCTGGAAGACACCTTCTTCAAGCAGTGGTACAGAAAGAAGTCGGTATCGTTCAAGAAAAACAGGATTTTCATGCAGGACAATGCTCCATCACATGCATCCAAATACTCCACAGCGTGGCTGGCCAGTAAGGGTCTAAAAGAAGAGAAAATGATGACCTGGCCCCCTTGTTCACCTGATCTGAACCCCATAGAGAACCTGTGGTCCCTCATAAAATGTGAGATCTACAGGGAGGGAAAACAGTACACCTCTCTGAACAGTGTCTGGGAGGCTGTGGTGTCTGCTGCACGCAATGCTGATCGTAAACAGATCAAGCAACTGACAGAATCTCTGGATGGAAGGCTTTTGAGTGTCATGGTAAAGAAAGGTGGCTGTATTGGTCACTGATTTGTTTTGGTTTTGTTTTTGAATGTCAGAAATATTTATTTCTAAATTTTGTGAGATGGGTATTTATTTGTTTTATATTAAGTTGCTTAATAATTCTGCACAGTAATAGTTACCTGCACAAACAGATATCCTCCTAAGAGAGCCAAATCTAAATAAAACCCACTCCAACTTCCAAAAATATTAAGCTTTGATATTTGAGTCTTTTGGGTTGATTGAGAACATAGTCCTCTCATATACAACTTAACAAATAATTCTGCACACACTGTGTGTATATATATATATATGTACATTTGTATAGAAGGTACAATTCAGTGGTGTAGTAATGTGTGGTGTGATGTGTGGATAGCTGTGCTAATAATGGCAAGCCATTTTAACCTAAAATGCTACCGGTGGCTCAGTGTTTAGTAGTAACACTGTATTACAAGTGATAACATCAACAGATCTACACGTGTGTAAAGCCCTTCTGACCAACCATACTGCCAGGACGACATTTCCTTAATGTAATTCTGACTACCGTCAAACACCTATATGGACAAAGGTATTGGGACACCTGCTCATTTCATAATTTCGTCTGAAATCAAGGGCATTAAAAATGAGCTGATCCTGCTTTTGTTGGAGTAACTGTCTCTACTGAGAAGAAGGCTTTCTACTAGATTTTGGAAGAACATTGCTGTGAGGATTTGACTGCATTCAGTCATAAGAGTGTTAGTGAGGTCAGGATGTTGGATGATGATCACTCCCACCTCATCATCCCCTACTCTCGAATTCATCCTAAAAGTATTGAATGGAGCACCATCCATAATTTTCCCCTTTACCCTCTAGCCCACGCCTGGCATTAGGAGGCATGGTGCCAATAGGTTTCAGATATCTACACTGTAAAATCAATAATATTATTTTGCACTGAGTTGTACTACCAGTACTTTGGGGATGAGTTAGGGAGTTAGGGAGGAGTTAGGGGTATACACCATATACCAGCGAATGCACACACCACTACACCAGTGTAACAAATGCACACTGTCTTTATTTGTAGCTATTGTAAGGCATTGCGGACGGGTTACCTGTATGTATCCATGCTGATCGATCAGCAGGTTTTCAGGCTTCAAGTCTCTGTAGATGAGGTCTAGTGAGTGGAGGTACTCGAAGGTCAGGACTATCTGTGCTGCGTAAAACCGTGCATGTGGTTCACTGTGGAGAGGAAAACACAGCCTTAGAGAGCGCCGTGGTTAATATACAAAACACATGACAAACCCTTATTGATTATTTATGGTTTATTGATTTTCTAAGTGAAACTAAGCGAACAAATCCTCTACAGGACACCAAGCCAAGTCTGACACACATTTTAGACATAAAGACTGTCCGAAATGGATCCATTAAGCCATGCAAGTTGTGAGGTGGGTGGGGCCTCCATGAACATTAATGAGCCTTAGGTGCCCATGACCCTGTTGCATGGTTCACGAGTTGTTCTTTCTGATCACTGCATACCAGTAACACCCAACAAGACCTGCCTGAGGTTTTGGAGACGTTCTGACCCAGTCGTCTAGTCAAAGTGTCTCAGATTCTTATGTCTGCTCAATTTTCCTGCTTTTAACACCTTCATCACCTTCATGAACTGACTGCTTACTTGCTGCCTAATAGAGCCACCCCTTGACAGATGAAGACACTGCAGATGAAGAATATCAGTGGTACTTATGTTATGGCTGATCGGTGTACATCAAAATGTAAATAAGCCAACTAGGAAAGCTGGTGTTAAGACCAGAAGCAATCAAAAACAACAACAACAAAAATCTCAGGGTTTCAGATAACTAACACGCTGAGACGATGTTTAACTGCTATATAAAAAGGTTTGGTCCATTTTGGTGGGGATCAGTTATCCTGCTCCCTAGCTGTCCATAAGTAGTAGCTCCTAACTAACAATAAAGACTCCTCAAGCTAAAATAAAAACAAGCATTACAACTCTCCTCTTCACCAAGTCTGAAGTTTGAACTTTCACTGTTTTGGTAAGAGCCAGGTCATCTCTCATGTTTTTATCTCCAGGAATTTTCCTCGACTCCATGAAAGAAAAGCCACTCAGTTCAGTGGGCTCGGCAAGCTGCCACTGTTGGGCCCTTGAGCAAGGCCGTTTACCCTCTCTGCTCCCCGGGCGCTGGAGTTGGCTGCCCACCGCTCTGGGTGTGTGTGTACTCACTGCCCCTAGTTCACTAGTGTGTGTGTGTGTGTTCACTACCACAGATGGGTTAAATGTGGAGGGCACATTTCTCTGTACAGTGGCAACATGTGATAATCTAATAAGTGTAAAAATGATTCGGTCAGCTTAAATAACTACAACTAGGTGATTTCTTTAAATACTGTGACAGCCCAAGTCAGCATTAACAATCAACAAAGCATGTGTCAATTCCTGTGTTGGTGTTGAATCAGTAGCTCTGGAGAGATCTAAAGACGCAGCCACATAATAACACAACACAGCTGAAGACGGTTCGGCTCCCCCCAAAAGTCTGAAAGTGGCTCAGTGTTGTTTAACAGTGAAACCGAAGACGTGATTAACAGACGGACTGGATAAGGCCAGTTTCATGTGGTCAGAGCACGGAGAAAACAGCTCAGCTCAGCTCAACACACTCCACTCCACTCACCTGAACCTTCCGATTCTTCTTAGGTGTGAAAACATCTCACCGCCTGGTACGTACTCCATCACCATGTACAAATTGGAATTGTCCTGAGGACGACAAGAGAAGAATAAGAAGTGGACGAAAAAGGACAAGTAAAGAAGAAGGTGTGAATAAAGTGAGTGGAAAAAGAGACGTGAAGAAGCACAAGAGGAAAAAGAAATTGAAGTGGAGGAAATAGGAGAAGAAGGAGAAGAGGACAAGGAGTAGAGGAAGAATGAGAAGAGGAGGAAGAGGAAGTAGGAGAAGAAGGAGAAGAGGACAAGGAGAAGTGGAAGAATGAGAAGAGGAGGAAGAGGAAGTAGGAGAAGAAGGAGAAGAGGACAAGGAGAAGTGGAAGAATGAGAAGAGGAGGAAGAGGAAGTAGGAGAAGAAGGAGAAGAGGACAAGGAGAAGAGGAAGAATGAGAAGAGGAGGAAGAGGAAGTAGGAGAAGAAGGAGAAGAGGACAAGGAGAAGAGGAAGAATGAGAAGAGGAGGAAGAGGAAGTAGGAGAAGAAGGAGAAGAGGACAAGGAGAAGAGGAAGAATGAGAAGAGGAGGAAGAGGAAGTAGGAGAAGAAGGAGAAGAGGACAAGGAGAAGAGGAAGAATGAGAAGAGGAGGAAGAGGAAGTAGGAGAAGAAGGAGAAGAGGACAAGGAGAAGAGGAAGAATGAGAAGAGGAGGAAGAGGAAGTAGGAGAAGAAGGAGAAGAGGACAAGGAGAAGAGGAAGAATGAGAAGAGGAGGAAGAGGAAGTAGGAGAAGAAGGAGAAGAGGACAAGGAGAAGAGGAAGAATAAGAAGAGGAGGAAGAGGAAGTAGGAGAAGAAGGAGAAGAGGACAAGGAGAAGAGGAAGAATGAGAAGAGGAGGAAGAAGGAGAAGAGGAAGAGGAGAAGAAGAGGACGTAGAAGAAGGGGAAGAGGGGTAGAAGAGGAGGAAGAAGGAGAAGGGGGTAGGAGAAGAAGGGGAGGAAGTGGCAGCAGGTGAAGAAGAGAGAAAAGGAGAAAAAAATAAAACCTGCTCTCAGACAAAGACGACGTACCTTGAAGGCGTATTCCAGTCTGACGAGGAAGGGGAACGACACGGCCTGTAATATTCTCTTCTCGTTAAGTGTGTGTTCTATTTGCTTCAATTTCACCACCTGAAAACAACAGAACACCAGAGGTTTCAACAGTAGCACACCTTTCAGAAAGCATCGAGCAAACATCTAATCTGACTTTCTCAACACTAAATCCATTCAAAACCAACACTGAGAGCTGCTCAGATCATACGATATCATCCATATTTTGCCCTCTGTCACAGAGATGCTGCAGTTCCTCATTCTGCAGTCCCTCAGCCACTGTTGAAAACCGCTGCAGGTGCTGAATGTTGCCAGTCTGCCATGGTTTCCTGACCGTATCGGACTCGAGATCAGAGCAGAGTAAAGACTTTTAACACCACTAACTGCATGCACACAGATTCAGCCCAGTACAGTGAGTACCAGAACACAGCAGAGCTAGCAAACACACAGTCCTTCTCAGCTGCTGCTCGGCATTTTAATTGTGGTTGATTCCAAAAAAATAAAGCACTGTTCATCATGATCAGAGTCACTGAGTCACTGCTGGACCATTACATTTGCCTGGAAACTGAAGGTGGCACTGAAGGGCCCCACCCTTGTTCGATATCAGCTGGGTAACAGCCTCAAAACCACTGATCTGTCTCTCTCTACTAATGTAATATTATTACATTAATAATATTAATAATAAAGCCATTCATTACACAGCCATCACATCCAGAACTGACCACTGTAACAGCATTTCCTATGGTACATCATCCGAAACTCAGCTGCACGCCTGCTTACTCATTCCCATTCCCGGGATCACATTACACCTGGTCTCCAGAACCTTCACTGGCTTCCAGTTTCACAACAGATTCCCTTTAAAATCCTTCACTTCACACACAAAGCCCTCCCTAACCAGCCCCCCTAGCATCTCACCGACCTGCTTCATCATCTGACTCCTTCTTGTAGCCTTAGCTCCTCTGATGCTAACCTCCTGCCCACATCCTTTAAGAATGAGCAGCGGGCCTGGGGTTCACCGAGCCTTTTCCATAGCTGCTCCCTCTTTCGGGACTGTTCCCTAACACATCACAGACTGCGCTGAACTGTCCACATTAAAATCACTTAAAAAAACAACAACAACAACAACAACAACAAAACTCACCTTTTCAGATCTGCTTTAATGCATGATTGATGTTGTCCATATTCAAATGAACTTCTTTTGATCTGCCTTTGATCTGCTCTTTTCATTTGATGTTGTTAAATATCTGTATTGTGCTTTATTTAATATACACCTTTGGTCTCCTGCTGATTGTTTTTTTGTTATGTATATAAAGCACTGTATTAATAAAATATGATTATTATTATTAGTGTTGCACCGATATCGGTATTGTACTAATATCTGCGCTGATACTGGCACTTACACGCAGTATTGTATTAGCAATACAGAGCACCGACACCATAAAGCTTACTGACACCCTATTTTATGAATTTATTTATTTATTAATTTATTAAAAAAATTAATTTATAGATTTGTTTGCAGACTTTTAAACCAAACCAAACATTTAAACAGTCAGTAAAAGCTGGTCATAAACAGTTATCACCATTAAACTGACATTAAAATGTTACTTTTAGCTCTTTTTGTTTTTGTTTAGTTTGGTTCTGAAACCTAAAGTTGAGTTTCAGCAGCTTGTTTAAAGGAAACACTGAAGTTTCGTAGCTTAGAACTAGAACCTGAATGTGAAATTGCTGCATCAGCACTTTTACTTTCTGAATTGTCCTTTTTTAAAAGAAAAAAAGCTCGGAAATGTGAATTTTTATTCCTTCATAGCTCTGAAACTTTTCAAATGTGCAGTTCCTCCACCAGCAAACGCTGATCTTTCATATTATTTTTAGATTTTTTTTAATTTTATTTAGGATCAGATATAAAAAATAAAACCTCTAAAAAGTGGAACACTGTCAATATCAGGATTTATAGCCTTATATCCAGTATTTAAGTCAGAGTTGGTATCGGTAGATATTGAATATCTAGTATCAGTATCGGAAAGGAAAAGGTGGTATCGGTGCATCCCTATCCCTATCCCTCGGTGCATAATGTTACTGCTGCTACTCTTACAGATAATCCCTGATAATTCAAGTGCATCCCTAATTATTATTATTATTATTTGAGTATTATGTATTTGAGTATTATGTATTTGAGTATTATGTATTTAAGTATTATGTATCCAACATCCAAGGTGAAGCAATAATATTCGATCCACCACAGAACCAACCTTCTGTTTGTCCAGGATTTTCATGGCGTAGAACTGCTCTGTTCCTTTGTGTTTTACCAACATGACCCTACCGAAAGAGCCCGTGCCAAGAGTCTTCAGTCTCTCAAAGTCATCTAGGGTAGTCGTGCTCTGGAAGAAGGACAGGATACACATCAAAGCTTCACCAAACTGAAAGTGGTCAGTGGTCAAACACTTGAGAGATTAAGCTACGAAACACTCGGCACACAATAACGGTTCTTCAAATGGTTCGTTCTTTGACTGATGCCATTGAAGAACCCTTGTTGGTCCCATGAAGATGTCTGTGCGAGGCTGAAGAACCTTTTAAAGATCTGAAAAAAGGTTCTTCAGCAATTTGAAGGTCATTTCTCTTGTATAGGAGTAGGGAGGTGAGTTCTGGTGCTCACCTGTGGTGGACATTCCCATTTCCGTAGGAAATCTTCTTTGGCTTTGGCTAAAAACTCTTTCACTGTGAAGGGGGGAGGGAGAAGAGAGAGACATCAGCATACGCACCGACAGCAAAGTCAAAGTCATCACCAGTCATTTGTAACATTACCGATAAATAACACAAGCAAGCAGAGGCCAGTTAGCGTGATGCTAACTGGTCTGCTGAAGCCTTTTGTTCATTGGCAGCCAATTTCGTATGTATTGAAGGATTATATGGAGGCCATAATAAATGCATATATATATTCATATATATATGAAACATAGATCTTGTAGAGATCTACAAGTGAGAGTGTATCACAGTACAGCTGTACCACAGTACACTGGACACTTCATCACTACACTACCTCACAGACAGGATTAACGGGGACCAATTCCGGGGCTACACAGCAAACTCAGGCAGTCAATTTCGATAAAAGGAGAGATTTCAGGGAAGGGGGGAAGGGTGTTCTCTTCATGCATGCATGAATATTGTATAATTAGAAAAACAGGGGTTTATCAGAAGCACAGTATTATGGGTATAAGCAAGGACAAACCCACATCACACAGAGTAAAACAGCAGACTTTAGATGACCCAATGATGGAAACATTGTGGTAGAAATGGCAGGAAATCTTGTGGCTAGGCCTTAGAGAGGACTTCTCGCTTGGAACGGCTGTAAGGAAACTGACTGAGCCAATCTGGATGCTTTCGGTCATTGTGGTCATCTAATGAAATAATGGTCATACCAAAAGTCTCTATAAATCACCAAGGATTTGCAGGAGCATTCACCCACATGGATGGGATGATCGACAGACAGGAGAGAGAGCGAGAGAGTGAGACAGAGACACAGAAAGAGAGAGAAAGAGAGAGAGAAGAAAAAGCAGAAGATTTTCATATGAAACAATCATATCATAAATGCATCAAACACATGGATTAGAAGCGACAAAAAGTACAGCTGTTACAGATTCAGGACGTTTTCACGGCTAAAAAGTCCAGACCAAGGTCCGAACCAAGGTTCTTTTGTTTGTTAGACTCTGTATATTGTATTTGGTCCGGTTCGCTTGGGTCTCACACTGCTACGTCCCGTCCCCATCGCATACGTGGACCACGGCGTCTCCCTATACCTCACACTGATTGGTTTGTAGAAGGGTGTGTCGGATGTGTCGGCTTTCCTTTCCAGGTGGTGTACCAAATTCTGCCTCCCTGCCAGAATCCGACTCCTATCCAGGGCGCATGTGTATTTCTGCTCATAATTAGGGGTCAACCTACACGTGCAGCAAGCAGGTGCCCATACTGCTGCGTGACGCGACGATAGCCTGTCTGGACCTCCTGTAATTGGTCCGAAAGTCCGAAGCATCCAAAACAAGTGTTTTCACACTGCAAACGAACCGAACCATGGTCTGACCTTTTGGTCTGACCTAATTTTGGTCATTTGGCTCGGACCGTGGTTTGCGGCACCTTTCACACCTACTCTTTCGGTTTGGGCCACAGAAGGTAGGTGTGAAAGCAACCTCAGTCAGTCAGAGACGGAGCAAGAGAGGAAGAGGAGGACACAAGAAAGACAGAAGACTGTTGTTTTTATTCTTATACTGTAGAAAAAAATGTATGAAATAGTTAAAAAATAAATAAACAAATAAATAAATAATAATAATAATAATAAAAATATATATAATAATAATTTTAACACCAGCCTGCAGCTGACCAAGCACAGGCTGGATCACAGGGAAGGAATTCTTTCAGTTTGGTCAGATAACCTGAGCTCAAGGTCAAGCCTGTCCTATCAGAAGAGAGGTGTGGGACACCGAACGACCCTCAACTTTAGACTCTGCTGTCTGCTTAACTGAGAAATCCTAAATTCTGCAACACAGCATGACGCTCCCTTCCAAGCTTTTGCCTACATCTTAGCACACTGCTGTGAGGATTTGACTGCATTCAGCAGTTAATAATGAGGCCAACCTCATCCCTAACTCCCCAACTCATTCCAAAAATATTGGATGGAGCACCATCCATCACTCCAGAGAACACAGTTCTTCCACAGCTGGGGGGCTTTATACCAGGCATGGGGTCTTCTATAGGTTCATCAGGTTTATCTGCTTCAGAGAGTCCTATTCTATTGGCCGTACTTCCCTATACAGGGACTAAACAAGCTGTGTGCACATCTGTGTCAGCAATTAGTGCAACTTAAAAGCAGAATGCATTCATTAGAATGGGTGTCCACAAACATTTGGACACATAGCGTACAAAGCTCTGATGCAGTGAAGTGGTCGAAGCCGATTCTCCGAAGCCTCACTCTTTCACAGTGACCTCCTTTTATGGTGCGTTCTCCCTCTCTGTAAGCCTGTGTGAACTCGGAGGGATCTTCTCTGCCACAGACCACTCCCTGCAAATGCACTGCATACTTCTGGGGCTTCAGGAAAAAGGTCTCCCTGAACCACATTTCTAAGCCTTGCATGTTTGATCTTGGCCTGATTTTTTTAAAACAAGGATTAGGCCTAGTCTAGGATTGATCAACCAAGTGAAGACCCTTGTTGTGTAATCTCCATAAAAAAAAAAAGACCCGAAACGGGGTGTTCTGGAGCAGCCATGACCACATGAGGTCAACCATAAGTCACTGTGCCCAATGCCAAGAGTAGGCTAGAGGGGTATAAAACACCCCAGCATTGTGATTGAATACCACAGTTCTTCAAAACGCTCACAGAAAGTCACAGACATTGGTTAGGACTCGTCCAGCAAACAGTAAAAACACTACGATTGGTTAAGACATGTCCAGCCGGAATCCAGCACACAGTAAAAACACTACGATTGGTTAAGACATGTCCAGCCGGAATCCAGCACACAGTAAAACACTGCTATTGGTTAGAACGAGTCCAGCAAACAGTAAAACACAGCGATTAGGAAGGACACGTCCAGCACGAGTCCAGCAAACAGTAAAACACAGCGATTGGTTAGGTCATGTCCAGCACCAGTCCAGAACACAGTAAAAAACACTGCTATTGGTTAGGTCATGTCCAGCCTGAATCCAGCACACAGTAAAACACAGCGATTGGGAAGGACATGTCCAGCACGAGTCCAGCAAACAGTAAAAACACTACGATTGGTTAGGACATGTCCAGCCTGAATCCAGCACACAGTAAAACACTGCTATTGGTTAGGACGAGTCCAGCACCAGTCCAGCACACAGTAAAAACACTACGATTGGTTAGGACATGTCCAGCCTGAATCCAGCACACAGTAAAACACTGCTATCGGTTAGGACGAATCCAGCAAACAGTAAAACACAGCGATTGGTTAAGACATGTCCAGCACGAGTCCAGCACACAGTAAAAACACTACGATTGGTTAGGACATGTCCAGCCTGAATCCAGCACACAGTAAAACATTGCTATTGGTTAGAACGAGTCCAGCAAACAGTAAAACACAGCGATTAGGAAGGACACGTCCAGCACGAGTCCAGCAAACAGTAAAACACAGCGATTGGGAAGGACATGTCCAGGACGAGTCCAGCACACAGTAAAAACACTGCGATTGGTTAGGTCATGTCCAGCACCAGTCCAGAACACAGTAAAAAACACTGCTATTGGTTAGGAAGAGTCCAGCCTGAATCCAGCAAACAGTAAAACACAGCGACTGGGAAGGACATGTCCAGCACGAGTCCAGCAAACAGTAAAAACACTACGATTGGTTAGGACATGTCCAGCCTGAATCCAGCACACAGTAAAACACTGCTATTGGTTAGGACGAGTCCAGCACCAGTCCAGCACACAGTAAAAACACTACGATTGGTTAGGACATGTCCAGCCTGAATCCAGCACAGAGTAAAACACTACGATTGGTTAGGACATGTCCAGCCTGAATCCAGCACAGAGTAAAACACTACGATTGGTTAGGACATGTCCAGCCTGAATCCAGCACACAGTAAAACACTGCTATTGGTTAGGACGAGTCCAGCACCAGTCCAGCAAACAGTAAAAACACTACGATTGGTTAGGACATGTCCAGCCTGAATCCAGCACACAGTAAAACACTGCTATCGGTTAGGACGAATCCAGCAAACAGTAAAACGCAGCGATTGGGAAGGACATGTCCAGCACGAGTCCAGCACACAGTAAAACCACTGTAATTGGAAAGAATAAGAATAAGTAAGAAATAAGAAGAATAAGTAGTGTCCCAATACTTTTGACAATATTACTACTACTACATTACTGTTAGGCTAAGGGGGTTGTTAGTTTGCAATCATATCTACGTCAGCTTTACTTGGCCAAATCTCAGAGTCTCACAGCCTAATGATAAAAGCTGATGATAGAGAGTCAGATAAGGGTCAGTGTATTTCTCCCCTTACTCATATGGGGGCTGGACACACGGCATCGTCTCTGTACACCAGGCTAAATTAAACAGTCAATAACCAATTAAATAAACGTAGATGTCGTCTAATTGGTTATTCAAATCAACAAGCGTGCACACACACACACACACACACACACACACACACACGGCAGCTGCACATGAAACACTCCAGTGTGAGATGCCACAGGGCAGGGTGCGCGTCTTCCATAGAGGTGCTTCAAATATGCAGGGCCTCTCTGGAACCATCAAACTGTCAATCTAAAGGAAGACCCTCCGATTAGCCATGAAACCTCTTCACCAGCGCAACACTGAAACACACCAGAAACCTCTCTGTTGATCAGGCCACTGCAGGGCGGCAGCGCATGCTCACAGACATCTACAGAACAGCGGCTATACTACTGGGTACTGTACGGGATACAGGTCACTGTACAGTGTTTGGGGTATATCGTAGCAGCGGTCAGTGGACTCTGACTGATTTTGGTTTCTGTAAGGTTAAGGATTATTCTGTTGACCACTTAAAGGAAACAAGCTCCGAGTGGTCCAGCGTACTAAGCTGCTGCCAGTGTGACCCAAGGATCGCTGGTTCGAAATCCGGGACTTGTTGCCTGCCGTCAGCAGCCGGAGCCTGAGAGAGCACAACTGGCCTTACTTGGCCAGCGCAAGTCCAGCACACAGTAAAAACACTGCGATTGGGAGGGACACGTCCAGCACGAGTCCAGCACACAGTAAAAACACTGAGATTGGGAGGGACAAGTCCAGCACGAGTCCAGCACTCAGTAAAACCACTGTGATTGGGAGGGACACGTCCAGCACGAGTCCAGCACTCAGTAAAACCACTGTGATTGGGAGGGACACGTCCAGCGTGAGTCCAGCACACAGTAAAAACACTGCAATTAAGATGAACAAGTCCAGTGTGAGTCCAGCAAACAGTAAAAATACTGCAGTTGGTTAGGACGCGTCCAGGACATAGTAAAAAAAAACTGCAGTTGGTTAGGACGCGTCCAGGACATAGTAAAAACACTGCAGTTGGTTAGGACGCGTCCAGGACATAGTAAAAACACTGCAGTTGGTTAGGACGCGTCCAGGACACAGTAAAGACACTGCAGTTGGTTAGGGCGCGGGCCTGTCCAGCAAACAGTAAAAACACTGCAGTTGGTTAGGACGCGTCCAGGACACAGTAAAGACACTGCAGTTGGTTAGGACGCGTCCAGGACACAGTAAAGACACTGCAGTTGGTTAGGGCGCGGGCCTGTCCAGCAAACAGTAAAAACACTGCAGTTGGTTAGGACGCGTCCAGGACACAGTAAAGACACTGCAGTTGGTTAGGACGCGTCCAGGACACAGTAAAGACACTGCAGTTGGTTAGGACGCGTCCAGGACACAGTAAAGACACTGCAGTTGGTTAGGACAAGTCCAGGACACAGTAAAGACACTGCAGTTGGTTAGGACGCGTCCAGGACATAGTAAAAACACTGCAGTTGGTTAGGACGCGTCCAGGACATAGTAAAAACACTGCAGTTGGTTAGGACAAGTCCAGGACACAGTAAAGACACTGCAGTTGGTTAGGACGCGTCCAGGACACAGTAAAGACACTGCAGTTGGTTAGGACGCGTCCAGGACACAGTAAAGACACTGCAGTTGGTTAGGACGCGTCCAGGACACAGGAAAAACACTGCAGTTGGTTAGGACGCGTCCAGCGCAAGTCCAGCAAACAGTAAAAATCAGTTTTATAAATGCCAATTTTATGATGATCATTAAGAAACAACATTACAGTCCACTGTCCTGATATAAACAACATACACTATATGGACAAAAGTATTGGGACACCTGCTCATTCATTGCTTCTTCTAAAATCTAGGGTTTTAAAATAGCTTCTCCTGCTTTTGTTGGAGTAACTGTCTCTACTGTCCAGAGAAGAAGGTGGCCAGCGCAAGTCCAGCAAACAGTAAAACCACTGCGATTGGGAGGGACACGTCCAGCACGAGTCCAGCAAACAGTAAAAACACTGCAATTGGTTAGGACAAGTCCAGCACGAGTCCAGCACTCAGTAAAACCACTGTGATTGGGAGGGACACGTCCAGCGTGAGTCCAGCACACAGTAAAAACACTGCAATTAAGATGAACAAGTCCAGTGTGAGTCCAGCAAACAGTAAAAACACTGCAGTTGGTTAGGACGCGTCCAGGACATAGTAAAAACACTGCAGTTGGTTAGGACGCGTCCAGGACATAGTAAAAACACTGCAGTTGGTTAGGACGCGTCCAGGACATAGTAAAAATACCGCAGTTGGTTAGGACGCGTCCAGGACATAGTAAAAATACCGCAGTTGGTTAGGACGCGTCCAGGACATAGTAAAAATACCGCAGTTGGTTAGGACGCGTCCAGGACATAGTAAAAACACTGCAGTTGGTTAGGACGCGTCCAGGACATAGTAAAAACACTGCAGTTGGTTAGGACGCGTCCAGGACATAGTAAAAACACTGCAGTTGGTTAGGACGCGTCCCGCGCCTGTCCAGCAAACAGTAAAAACACTGCAGTTGGTTAGGACGCGTCCAGGACACAGTAAAGACACTGCAGTTGGTTAGGGCACGGGCCTGTCCAGCAAACAGTAAAGACACTGCAGTTGGTTAGGACGCGTCCAGGACACAGTAAAGACACTGCAGTTGGTTAGGACGCGTCCAGGACACAGTAAAGACACTGCAGTTGGTTAGGACGCGTCCAGGACATAGTAAAAACACTGCAGTTGGTTAGGACGCGTCCAGGACATAGTAAAAACACTGCAGTTGGTTAGGACGCGTCCCGCGCAAGTCCAGCAAACAGTAAAAATCAGTTTTATAAATGCCAATTTTATGATGATCATTAAGAAACAACATTACAGTCCACTGTCCTGATATAAACAACATACACTATATGGACAAAAGTATTGGGACACCTGCTCATTCATTGCTTCTTCTAAAATCTAGGGTTTTAAAATAGCTTCTCCTGCTTTTGTTGGAGTAACTGTCTCTACTGTCCAGAGAAGAAGGCGGCGGCGTTCTACTAAATTTTGGAGAAGCATTGCTGTGAGGATTTGATTGCATTCAGCGACAAGAGTGTTAGTAAGGTCAGAGTGTTGGATGAAGATCACCACCCCACCTCATCATCCTCAAATCCCCAACTCATCCCAAATGCACCATCATTGCTGGGGGGGCTTCACACCCCTCTAGCCCGCACCTGGCATTAGGAGGCATGGTGCCAGTAGGTGTTTATCTGCTCCAGAGATTCAATAGCAGGGGTGTCCAGAAATATGTGGACATCGTGTATTAAAACCCACCGCCCTGATATTCCAAGTAAGAGACACTAGATGAGGCCTGGTGTGCATAATTAAGGCCCTGAGCCCTGAAGATGAGGATTTGAGGATGTGAGGATTGAACCCAACGCCAAATTATTCCACTTCTAATCTTTTCCACCGCATGATGTTATGGAAATCTGACCCAGTGCTATCACACCGCGCTGTGGGCGCCCACTATCAGCACGCGTCAAAGCGTCACACTCAAACTAATACAAGCCTGGAGCTGTTTGCGTCAAGCCCTTCAAAGCTCGTAATTACACTTATCCTCTGACGAAGGTCTGATGACAAGCTGTTCGAGTCAATGACAAACTGTGTGTGTGTGTGTGGAGAGGGGGGGGTGGCGCTCATGATACCGAGATTAAGGTGTATGTGTGCGGAGGGAGGGGGTGGGGGGGTGGGGGGCACATGCAGAACTCAGACAACACATAAAACCAGCGCTGAGTTGTGGCTGGGAGTCAGTTTTATGAATGGGCATCAGTCACTTCTTCGCCATATTCAGGCAGGGCTCAGCTGTGGCCCAGTTCAGCTCGGAGCTGTTTACAGAGCGAGATAAGGGCCCGGCTGAGGGGGCGGGGAGGCCGGATATGGGTTTCTGAACGGAAAGTGCAGCGGAACCAGACTGAGATGATCAGGGAAACGTGCTGCCGTGTTTTGGCTTCACTCAGGCTTTATATTTGGGCAGTGTGCGTAATGCTGCTAGTGGCAGAAGCCGAGAAGGCCTGGATGATCTAACAGGGACAAGAATAACAGGGCAACACTCGGGACGTTTCTGTGAGAAACGATACACGGGGTGGACGATATGGTGCAAATATCGGAATCACGATACTTAGACGTTCTCCGGACACCAGATATGCATAAACAAAAAATAAATAAATAAATATAATAATAATAATAATAATAATGTGTACTAGTATAAAATACAAGCCACTAATATAAACAGACAGACCGTCAAAATAAAAGCCACTAATATAAACAAATGGGCCATTTTAAAAGAAAAGCCACTAATACAACCGAGAAAACAGGCCATGTCAAAATAAAAGCCACTAATATAGAAGAGAAAACAGGCCATGTCAAAATAAAAGCCACTAATATAGAAGAGAAAACAGGCCGTGTCAAAATAAAAGCCACTAATATAGAAGAGAAAACAGGCCGTGTCAAAATAAAAGCCACTAATATAGAAGAGAAAACAGGCCGTGTCAAAATAAAAGCCACTAATATAAACGAGAAAACAGGCCGTGTCAAAATAAAAGCCACTAATACAAAGGAGAAAACAGGCCATGTCAAAATAAAAGCCACTAATATAAATGAGAAAACAGGCCATGTCAAAATAAAAGCCACTAATATAAACGAGCAGACTACAGAAAATTAAAATCCACTAATATAAACGAGAAAACAGGCTGTGTCAAAATAAAAGCCACTAATACAACCGAGAAAAGAGGCTGTGTCAAAATAAAAGCCACTATTAAAACAAGAAAACAGGCTGTGTCAAAATAAAAGCCACTAATATAAACGAGCAGACTACAGAAAATTAAAAGCCATTAATATAAACAAACAAACAAACCGCGTGCAAATAAAAGCCACTATTACAAACGAGCAAACAGGCTGTGTCAAAACATAAAAGCTACTAATAAACAAAACAGACCATCAAAATAAAAGCCACTAATATAAACAAATGGACAATGTCAAAATAAAAGCCACTAATATAAACAAGCAAACATTTCTATGAGAAACGATACACAGGGGTGGACGATATGGTAAAAATATCATATCACGATACAATAGAACAGAACAGACATTCTCCTGACACCAGATATGTGTAAAAAAAAAAAAAGTTTACTAGTATAAAGTAAAAGCCACTAATAAAAACTAACAAACAGACTACATCAGAATAAGTCACTAATACAAAAATGATGTCTGATGTGTGATCGACCGAAACTACGATCTGAAGTGTGATTTTTTTATGATCCGTTAAACACCACTATATAAAACTGTAGCTGTGCTTTGAGGTTATGTGCTTCATCCTGATCTCAACCTTGTTTATTTATTTATTTATTTTTTATTATCAGACCTCCTCCAGACTCACATGGTCTCCTGTGTCACTATATGGAGTGTGTCTTACTTACAGCAGTGTATTTGGTGCCGGTTTATTTATTTATTTATTTATTTATTTAACTTGATTTGTGTGCCATAGGAAAGCTGCTGGTGGTGGTGGTGGTGGTGGTGGTGGTGTTATCCACTACACCAACGCACCTCGTCTGATTAGCCCAGTTGGACTGATTCACAGAGCGGTGGCAGTAAGCTAGCATAGCTAATAATCTAGCAACACTGACTGGCAGCAGATAAGAAAAGTGGATTGTGTGTTTAGCTATTAAGCTACCTTAGCTAACCACCTAACATCTGTATATACTTACTCCGTTAATAATTATAAATGATAATAATAAATTCCATCCCAGTGTCATGGTTTTAGATGATACTGAAGTTTCTGCTGCTAGTGCTGTTCTCCATAACCTGCTACTGTTATCACAATTTTACTGTTATATGATTTACTTTATTTTACTGTTATATGATTTTACTTTATTTTACTGTTATCTGATTTACTTTATTTTACTGTTATATGATTTTACTTTATTTTACTGTTATCTGATTTACTTTATTTTACTGTTATATGATTTACTTTATTTTACTGTTATATGATTTTACTTTATTTTACTGTTATCTGATTTACTTTATTTTACTGTTATATGATTTTACTTTATTTTACTGTTATATGATTTTACTTTATTTTACTGTTATCTGATTTACTTTATTTTACTGTTATATGATTTTACTTTATTTTACTGTTATCTGATTTACTTTATTTTACTGTTATATGATTTACTTTATTTTACTGTTATATGATTTTACTTTATTTTACTGTTATCTGATTTACTTTATTTTACTGTTATATGATTTTACTTTATTTTACTGTTATCTGATTTACTTTATTTTACTGTTATATGATTTTACTTTATTTTACTGTTATCTGATTTACTTTATTTTACTGTTATATGATTTACTTTATTTTACTGTTATATGATTTTACTTTATTTTACTGTTATCTGATTTACTTTATTTTACTGTTATATGATTTACTTTATTTTACTGTTATATGATTTACTTTATTTTACTGTTATATGATTTTACTTTATTTTAATGTTATATGATTTACTTTATTTTACTGTTATATGATTTACTTTATTTTACTGTTATATGATTTTACTTTATTTTAATGTTATATGATACTCTGACTTTCATTATTTACTGTGGGATAACGTTTAGTGTTGCACCGATACCGAATCGGTATCAGCGGCGATACTGGCACCTACATATCGATATCGATATCAGCAATAGAGAGCACCATCCTGATCCCAAGAGAAACATCAAACATTAGTGTTCATAGACTTTGCTCTGAACCAAAACGTTTAAACAGCCAGTAAAATCCAAAATATATAGATTATTTGGTTCTAAAACTTTTAGTTTCAGCAGCTTGTTTAAAGGAAACACTGAAGTTTAGTAGGCGAGAGCCTGAATGTGAAATTGCTGCATCAGCACTTTTTCTTTCTAAACTAGTCTTTCTTTACAGCTCTGAAATGTGAATTTGTGAGCTGTTCGGTGAAACTTAAGCTGCTCATAGCTATGAAACTTAGCAAATGTGCAGTTCCTCAACCAGCAAACACTGATCGTATTTATTATTAGATTATTAGATCTTATTTGGGATCAGATATTAAAAAAACACAACCTATAAAAAGTGGAACAGTGTAAATATTAGGATTTAGAGCCGTATATCCAGTATTACAGTCAGAGCCGGATATCGGTTGGTTGGTGTGGCGCAACAGATAACACTACCACTACCTGCCACTGAACTACCACACCATGTGGGAGACGGGGGTTCGATTCCCGGTCTGGGTGACTATTTTGGCTGCGCTACACTAATAAGAGTCCTTGGGCAAGACTCCTAACACTACATTGGCCCACATCTGTAATACGAGTAACCTTGTAAGTTGCTCTGGATAAGAGCGTCAGCTAAATACCATAAATGTAAATATCGATACTCTGTATCGGCAGATACTTGATATGGTAAATATTATATTATGATTTCTAAAGATATACATGATTGCAGACCAAATGCTGACACAGTACAGTGGTTTTTATTCGTATTAGATATTCTGGTATTACAGACATGGGCCAATGTAGTGTTCAGAGTCTTGTCCAAGGACTCTTATTGGTGTAGTGCCTGAATCAGGTAACACAGGTGGGAGAGTGTGGTGTGCTTGTTCTGCCAGGGACTTGAACCCTAAACAGTGTGCCATAGGAAAGCTGGCGGTGGTGATGGTGGTGGTGATGGTGGTGGTGTTATCCACTACACCAACACACCTCGTCTGATTTTGCTTAGCCCAGTTGGACTGATTCACACAGCAGTAGCAGTAAAAAGACCGGGAATCGAACCCCAGTCTCCCACGTGGTGTGGTAGCTCACTGGCCGGCAGTGGTGTTATCTGTCGCGCCACACCAGCCACTATAAGCCCTGACGAGATCCTCGATACGCTTAGAAAAGCAATACAATCAGACATCGGCATATCGCCCAGCCCTACGTCAACCGGACTTTCATGTCTGTTCGACATTAGACTGCAATGTTCACATTTTTTCCTGACTATTTATCTATTTTTTTTATTAACGCTCCATCACGGATTAATATAAAAATACAATAAGTATCATTAATCCGTATTTTTTAACATTTAATATTAAAATAATATTTTTTTAAAAATAATAAAAATAAATACTTCTGGAGGACCTGGAGCAAAGCTATTTCATAGGCGTTACCATCAATAATTGCTGTTTATGAAATACATCACAAAAAAAAAAAAAAAAACGTAACCCGGGAACGCAATCACGGTAGATCGGTATCGACGATGCCGCCTTTAATAGTCCCACGGTGGGATAATCGACAGGGTCACAGCAACAGCAAAGGGATAGCAAGACACACTAATAATAACACTAATAATAACACTAATAATAACAAGACACACTAATAATAACACTAATAATAACACTAATAATAACAAGACACACTAATAATAACAAGACACACTAATAATAACACTAATAATAACAAGACACACTAATAATAACACTAATAATAACACTAATAATAACAAGACACACTAATAATAACAAGACACACTAATAATAACACTAATAATAACAAGACACACTAATAATAACACTAATAATAACACTAATAATAACAAGACACACTAATAATAACAAGACACACTAATAATAACACTAATAATAACACTAATAATAACAAGACACACTAATAATAACAAGACACACTAATAATAACACTAATAATAACAAGACACACTAATAATAACACTAATAATAACAAGACACACTAATAATAACACTAATAACACTAATAATAACAAGACACACTAATAATAACACTAATAATAACAAGACACACTAATAATAACACTAATAATAACACTAATAATAACAAGACACACTAATAATAACACTAATAATAACAAGACACACTAATAATAACACTAATAATAACAAGACACACTAATAATAACACTAATAACACTAATAATAACACTAATAATAACACTTTAATAGTCCCACAGTGGGATAATCGACAGGGTCACAGCAACAGCAAAGGGATAGCAAGACACACTAATAATAACACTAATAATAACACTAATAATAACAAGACACACTAATAATAACACTAATAATAACAAGACACACTAATAATAACACTAATAACACTAATAATAACACTAATAATAACACTTTAATAGTCCCACAGTGGGATAATCGACAGGGTCACAGCAACAGCAAAGGGATAGCAAGACACACTACAAAAAGTAGACCAACTATACACACATACACAACATATTAATAATAAAAGTCAAAAACTCTCAAGATTATTCACAGATAACTGCCCATTTACCCTTAATTGCAGATGGTGAAATGGAAGAAACTCATTAAAGGTAAATGACCATGGTAAGAAAACAGTCCATTTACACATATAAATTATATAAGCTTATAGATCTAAGCATATAGATCAAATACACTGCTTAAAATATCGCTAGGCCTGGCTCTTAATCGCGGTATACCGGTACAGCCGATCCATCGCCCAGTCCTAGAACTAACTGCATTACTGGAGCCGGGCCCGTCAGCGCCGTGTTACCGTCCCACACCGCCGGCTTACACCGCCTTAACTGGCTTTCTAGCTTATCTAGCTTCACCCTGCTACGGTAGCTACCCGTGCAGACCCCAAACTACCGACATTTCCAACTTTTAGGCGCAAAACAGCTGCGAAACGACAGCAAATCCATCCAGTCTGAAGCTCCAGCTGGACTCCCATCTTGCTCCCGAACTAGCCGGTCCACCTTAAACGGCGCGGCAGCTCCACTCCGGCGCCTGTGCTTTTAAGGTGGAACGGAACACAGAAATTCGCCAGAAGTCCTTATAGCGATCTAAAGACTTTTTTAACGATTTAATCAGCATAATCGAGACTGAAGCCCACACTGATATGAAGGCTTTACCGTCTACACATTTTGCATGTTAATAAAACAGCCCAAACTGCGGCTCATCGCCGGGCCTGAGCCCCTAGCTAGCTAGCAGCAGGCTAGGGTATCAACACCAACCCCAGCTTCTGCTTTTAGGCACATTAGCTAGGATAGATTAGCTAAATTAATCAGTAATACGATGATAATTAATTTCTAGACTCATTTGTAAACGATTTATTAGCTAGCTAGTAAGTTATCTAGGGTTTCTAGCAGTGTAGGGCAGTGTTGTGGTTCGTTAGCTCGTAGCTAGATAGCTAGCTTGGCTTAAGAAGTGGTTTTTAATAAAATATCGATGCGTTTTGTCGGATGTGATTATTTGTTTTAAGTGCTGACATTGCTGACATATTTTTACGCTTTTTCCAGCTTGATTTTTAAGCAGATTAGTGCTGTAAAGTCGACTTTCTCGGTGACGTTGCCGTCATGGCGAGCAGCGGAGTCGGCGAGTCCGGGTGCGGAAAGTAGAAATCCACCCCAGGATTTTGTCCCAACTGCCTGGGCAGCCGAGCTGCAGCTCGGCTGCCCAGGCAGTTGGGACAAAATCCTGGGGTGGATTTCTACTTTCCGCACCCGGACTTGCCACTATTGGCAAACCGCGTAGACCACCACTGAAGCCCCTTAAACGGCTTTACTCACCGCTCTCCAGCTCGTTGCCTTTCTTGGCGGCCGCAGCGTTTCCCATCGTGAGGAACAAACCCCTTACACACACTCTCTCTCTCACACACACACACACACACACACACACACACTCTCCCACCAAGAAGTCAGTCGTCCCTTCCCAGGCTTCTCAGGCTCCTTAGGCTCCTTTCCCTTGTCTGAGCTGAGGATGCAGATTAACTTGTCCCTCCAAAGGCAAACTGCAGAAAGCAGGGAGGGGTGGGATATGTTATTTGCACTACAGCTCCCTTTCCCCCTCTCTTACCCCTTTCCCTGCGTCCCCCAGTCTCTCCCCCCAGCTGTCACTGATTACAGTAAAGCTGATCTCCTGCTCCGGCTACAGTAGAGCAGGGCAAACTCCCTCTCTCTCTCTCCCTCACACACACACACACACACACACTGGGTCGTAAATCCTGTAGATTTGTTTTTAAAGAGGCAGAGTGAACCTCTGGCTTGTTTCTGTATTAACAGGGATCCTAAAATAAACCACTCCTAACATTTTCTGAATGTGGGGGATTGGTTAATGCAGGCCTGCAGAGCCGAACAGTACCTAATAGAGAGGTAGGCCTCTGTTAAAGGGCTGGTTCACCAAACTATTGAACTATTGACACCCTAATTGTGGTCGGTGAGCGGATGCGTCCCATGTATCAGGGGGGTTCTGGGTTAGTTAAGGCGCTTAGGGACCAGTTATGGCAATGGCAAGTTCGGTAGGGTTGGCAGTGGGGGGGTTCTGAATGTAGGGGGGCTGGTGAGGTGGCAGGTGTTCGGGACAATCCTCTGCAGATGTAAACGTAAGAAGAAAATGACACCGATGATTTCCCAGGTTGGGAAGAGTCATTTATTTGGTAAAATTATAGAATTACCCTTATATGTAATGCGTCCCATATATCAGGGGGGTTCGGGGTCAGTTAAGGCGCTTACGGACCAGTTATGGCAATGGCAAGTTCGGTAGGGTGGGCAGTGGGGCCTGGTCTCAGTGGGGTTCTGAATGTAGGGGGGCTGGTGAGGTGGCAGGTGTTCGGGACAATCCTCTGCAGATGTAAACGTAAGAAGAAAATGACACCGATGATTTCCCAGGTTGGGAAGAGTCATTTATTTGGTAAAATTATAGAATTACCATGATATGCAAATGTATTCAATTAATATGTATTATTATTATTATGATCTGTTATAAAGAAAAGAAGAGGAAAGAGAACAATCATGACTCAAGTTTGAATATTAATTTGGTAAAAAGAATCAAAATACCTCCCGATGTGGTAAAATAGCCATTGCAGCCCATATAACAGCAGATCCTGGGTCAGCTAAGGGACTCTTGGCAGCACTTCAATATGTAAAGATGTAATAAATATGAACAATATAATAAAAAATGTGCTAAATATTTATTTGTTATATTTATTAATTTTACAATGAATAAGTTTCATCTGGTAAAATGATGTTGTTAGTCCAGATGTTGTTAGTAGGTCTGTGCATCCCATGTAACAGATGCAGGACAATTGCAAGTGTATTGAGGCAGTGGGGGTTGTGAATGCAAGGGGTCACAGACCACAAGGCCTGTGGTAGCTCAAACAGTTGGGACAGTCCTCCAGAAATGTTAATAGCAGATGATGAATGAAGAGCACTTAAATATGTTCAAATGTAAAAACAAATAAATGTAATAAATGTATGTTTTTTATTTATAGAGGTATAATAGAGGGTGGTTCTCCAAAATATTAATATTACTGGGTAAATGCTCAAAATACCCCGACTGTAGTAACAGAGGACTCTGTGGGCCAGGTAAGGCAATTACAGACCAGTTATGGCAATAAAAGGTGTACTGGGCCTGTAAATGCATTGGGGTCTCAGACCACAAGGCCTGTACTTAGACTGAGCTGAATGTATCTACACTATATGGACAAAAGTATTGGGACACCTGCTCGTTCATCGTTTCGTCCGAAATCAAGGGTAGCTTTTGTTGGAGTACCTGTCTTTACTGTCAAGGGAAGAAGCTAGCTAGCTTTCTATTAGATTTTGGAGGAGCATTGCTGCAAGGATTTGACTGCATTCTGCAACAAGAGTTTCCCCAATCCCCAACTCATCCCATCTCTTAAGTATTGGATGGGGCACCATCCATCATTCCAGAGAACACAGTTCTTCCAGTGCTGGAGAGCTGTATACCCCTTTAGCCCATGCCTGACATTAGGCAGCATGGTGCCAATAGGTTCATATTTACCTCCTATTTTATTGGCAGTACTTCTCTACAGGGACTAGATTGTGTGTGTGTGTGTGTGTGTGTGTGTGTATTTGAACATCTGTGTCAGCAAAGGGTGCAACTTAAAGTAGCTGAATACATTCATTAGAAGCGGTGTCCACAAACATTTGGACATTTAGTGTGTATAAAAGTAAGTAATGGTGCCACATATGTCTCTGTAATGGCAAGGTGCTGACATAGAGTCTGACATACAAGGTCCTGGCAAGGAGGTCGCCGCACTCATGATCTCCTTAAAGACAGGCGTGAGCTAGACGGAGGTATATATATATCTATCTGTCTCTCTGTCTGTCTAACAAATGTAAAAGTGGAGGTCTCACAGGACCATGATCCATCCCTGACTGTGAGCGAGAACTGACCCGTCTACGGCAGCCACATTTTCTGTGGTTTGTCCTGGAATGTGAACTCAGGGCCACATGTGGCCCACCTCTAACGTACCATGTGAAGTGTTTGAGCAGCGTTTCTATTTTGGGCCCAAAACGGCCCAACTGTAGCCAGCTGTGGCTGTCTTCCAGCACCCAGATTCAGACGAAGTCATCACAGTCACTCCAGGGCAGGATGTGGGCCGGATGGAAGTAGTGCTATGTGTATTTAATATGATGCTTGAAGTTGCTACTGGAACACCAACCCAAGAACCACCAAGACACGGACCTGCCATGAACTAGATACTGCTGGAACACCAACCCAAGAACCACCAAGACACGGACCTGCCATGAACTAGATACTACTGGAACACCAACCCAAGAACCTCCAAGACCCAGACCTGCCATGAACTAGATGCTGCTGGAATACCAACCCAAGAACCTCCAAGACACAGACCTGCCATGAACTAAAAGCTGCTGTAAAACCAACCCAAGAACCTCCAAGACACAGACCTGCCATGAACTAGATGCTGCTGGAACACCAACCCAAGAACCACCAAGACCCAGACCTGCCATGAACTCAAAGCTGCTGGAACACCAACCCAAGAACCATCAAGACACGGACCTGCCATGAACTAGATACTGCTGGAACACCAACCTAAGAACCACCAAGACACGGACCTGCCATGAACTAGACTAGATACTGCTGGAACACCAACCCAAGAACCACCAAGACACGGACCTGCCATGAACTAGATACTGCTGGAACACCAACCCAAGAACCTCCAAGACACGGACCTGCCATGAACTAGACTAGATGCTGCTGGAACACCAACCCAAGAACCTTCAAGACCCAGACCTGCCATGAACTCAAAGCTGCTGGAACACCAACCCAAGAACCACCATGACACAGACCTGCCATGAACTAGACTAGATGCTGCTGGAACACCAACCCAAGAACCACCAAGACACGGACCTGCCATGAACTAGACTAGATGCTGCTGGAACACCAACCCAAGAACCTTCAAGACCCAGACCTGCCATGAACTCAAAGCTGCTGGAACACCAACCCAAGAACCACCATGACACAGACCTGCCATGAACTAGACTAGATGCTGCTGGAACACCAACCCAAGAACCACCAAGACACGGACCTGCCATGAACTAGACTAGATGCTGCTGGAACACCAACCCAAGAACCACCATGACACAGACCTGCCATGAACTAGACTAGATACTGCTGGAACACCAACCCAAGAACCTCCAAGACACGGACCTGCCATGAACTAGACTAGATGCTGCTGGAACACCAACCCAAGAACCACCATGACACAGACCTGCCATGAACTAGACTAGATGCTGCTGGAACACCAACCCAAGAACCACCAAGACACGGACCTGCCATGAACTAGACTAGATGCTGCTGGAACACCAACCCAAGAACCACCAAGACACGGACCTGCCATGAACTAGACTAGATGCTGCTGGAACACCAACCCAAGAACCTCCAAGACACGGACCTGCCATGAACTAGACTAGATGCTGCTGGAACACCAACCCAAGAACCTTCAAGACCCAGACCTGCCATGAACTCAAAGCTGCTGGAACACCAACCCAAGAACCACCATGACACAGACCTGCCATGAACTAGACTAGATGCTGCTGGAACACCAACCCAAGAACCACCAAGACACGGACCTGCCATGAACTAGACTAGATGCTGCTGGAACACCAACCCAAGAACCTTCAAGACCCAGACCTGCCATGAACTCAAAGCTGCTGGAACACCAACCCAAGAACCACCATGACACAGACCTGCCATGAACTAGACTAGATGCTGCTGGAACACCAACCCAAGAACCACCAAGACACGGACCTGCCATGAACTAGACTAGATGCTGCTGGAACACCAACCCAAGAACCACCATGACACAGACCTGCCATGAACTAGACTAGATACTGCTGGAACACCAACCCAAGAACCATCAAGACACGGACCTGCCATGAACTAGATACTGCTGGAACACCAACCTAAGAACCTCCAAGACACGGACCTGCCATGAACTAGACTAGATACTGCTGGAACACCAACCCAAGAACCACCAAGACACGGACCTGCCATGAACTAGATGCTGCTGGAACACCAACCCAAGAACCATCAAGACACGGACCTGCCATGAACTAGATACTGCTGGAACACCAACCTAAGAACCACCAAGACACGGACCTGCCATGAACTAGACTAGATACTGCTGGAACACCAACCCAAGAACCACCAAGACACGGACCTGCCATGAACTAGATACTGCTGGAACACCAACCCAAGAACCTCCAAGACACGGACCTGCCATGAACTAGACTAGATGCTGCTGGAACACCAACCCAAGAACCTTCAAGACCCAGACCTGCCATGAACTCAAAGCTGCTGGAACACCAACCCAAGAACCACCATGACACAGACCTGCCATGAACTAGACTAGATGCTGCTGGAACACCAACCCAAGAACCACCAAGACACGGACCTGCCATGAACTAGACTAGATGCTGCTGGAACACCAACCCAAGAACCTTCAAGACCCAGACCTGCCATGAACTCAAAGCTGCTGGAACACCAACCCAAGAACCACCATGACACAGACCTGCCATGAACTAGACTAGATGCTGCTGGAACACCAACCTAAGAACCACCATGACACAGACCTGCCATGAACTAGACTAGATGCTGCTGGAACACCAACCCAAGAACCACCAAGACACGGACCTGCCATGAACTAGACTAGATGATGCTGGAACACCAACCCAAGAACCATCAAGACACGGACCTGCCATGAACTAGATACTGCTGGAACACCAACCTAAGAACCTCCAAGACACGGACCTGCCATGAACTAGACTAGATACTGCTGGAACACCAACCCAAGAACCACCAAGACACGGACCTGCCATGAACTAGATGCTGCTGGAACACCAACCCAAGAACCTTCAAGATCCAGACCTGCCATGAACTAAAAGCTGCTGTAAAACCAACCCAAGAACCTCCAAGACCCAGACCTGCCATGAACTAGATGCTGCTGGAACACCAACCCAAGAACCACCAAGACCCAGACCTGCCATGAACTCAAAGCTGCTGGAACACCAACCCAAGAACCATCAAGACACGGACCTGCCATGAACTAGATACTGCTGGAACACCAACCTAAGAACCACCAAGACACGGACCTGCCATGAACTAGACTAGATACTGCTGGAACACCAACCCAAGAACCACCAAGACACGGACCTGCCATGAACTAGATACTGCTGGAACACCAACCCAAGAACCTCCAAGACACGGACCTGCCATGAACTAGACTAGATGCTGCTGGAACACCAACCCAAGAACCTTCAAGACCCAGACCTGCCATGAACTCAAAGCTGCTGGAACACCAACCCAAGAACCACCATGACACAGACCTGCCATGAACTAGACTAGATGCTGCTGGAACACCAACCCAAGAACCACCATGACACAGACCTGCCATGAACTAGACTAGATGCTGCTGGAACACCAACCCAAGAACCACCATGACACAGACCTGCCATGAACTAGACTAGATGCTGCTGGAACACCAACCCAAGAACCACCAAGACACGGACCTGCCATGAACTAGACTAGATGATGCTGGAACACCAACCCAAGAACCACCAAGACCCAGACCTGCGATGAACTAAAATCTGCTGGAACACCAACCCAAGAACCATCAAGACCCAGACCTGCCATGAACTCAAAGCTGCTGGAACACCAACCCAAGAACCACCATGACACAGACCTGCCATGAACTAGACTAGATGCTGCTGGAACACCAACCTAAGAACCACCAAGACACGGACCTGCCATGAACTCAAAGCTGCTGGAACACCAACCCAAGAACCATCAAGACACGGACCTGCCATGAACTAGATACTGCTGGAACACCAACCTAAGAACCACCAAGACACGGACCTGCCATGAACTCAAAGCTGCTGGAACACCAACCCAAGAACCATCAAGACACGGACCTGCCATGAACTAGACTAGATGCTGCTGGAACACCAACCCAAGAACCACCAAGACACGGACCTGCCGTGAACTAGGCTAGATGCTGCTGGAACGTCACTGCTATGCTAGACTAGATACTGCCGGAACACCAACCCACGAACCACCAAGACACGGACCAGCCATGAACTAGATACTGCTGGAACACCAACCCAAGAACCTTCAAGACACGGACCTGCCATGAACTAGACTGGATGCTGCTGGAACACCAACCCAAGAACCACCAAGACCCAGACCTGCCATGAACTAGATACTGCTGGAACACCAACCCAAGAACCACCAAGACACGGACCTGCCATGAACTAGATACTGCTGGAACACCAACCCAAGAACCTCCAAGACACGGACCTGCCATGAACTAGACTAAATGCTGCTGGAACACCAACCCAAGAACCACCATGACACAGACCTGCCATGAACTAGACTAGATGCTGCTGGAACACCAACCCAAGAACCACCATGACACAGACCTGCCATGAACTAGACTAGATGCTGCTGGAACACCAACCTAAGAACCACCAAGACCGAGACCTGCCATGAACTCAAAGCTGCTGGAACACCAACCCAAGAACCATCAAGACACGGACCTGCCATGAACTAGATACTGCTGGAACACCAACCTAAGAACCTCCAAGACACGGACCTGCCATGAACTAGACTAGATACTGCTGGAACACCAACCCAAGAACCTGCAAGACACAGACCTGCCATGAACTAGATACTGCTGGAACACCAACCCAAGAACCTCCAAGACTCCAAGTATGCTGTTCAAGAAAGAAGCTCCTGCTCCAAAATCAATACCTTTAAGCTTAACTAAAGTTTGCAGCTGAACAGTTAGACAAGTTTTACGATCAGATTACCAGAGATTAGTTTGGAAGAGTAATAGTCAGGCATTCTCCAGGAAGATTGGGCCAACTGTTAAGCATGGTGGTGGTAGGATCATACTCTGTGGAACTGGTACATTGCACAAAATGGATCGAATAATGAAGAAGGACGAAGGCAATCGAAACTTGGGACACAATTGACTGTTCCAACAAGACAGTGACCCTAAACACACATCGAAGGTGGTTTCAGGAGTGTACATAAACGTCTGACCACAACTTTAGGTCTGGACTTCCTAATATGGGCATGACGTTGATATCTGTGGTCTTCAGTGGTGTATGAGTTTGGGTGGGTTTTTACGCCCAATGTGAGTATCATGCTTTTTAACGGGCCATGTTCACGAGGTTGGCGTTGGGCTTGAGTTATCTGGCTACCTGAGAAATCCTGCTTTCCTGCTACGCCCCCTCCTCTTCCACCTTCCACCTCTTCCCACTCAGTCTCCATCTTTCCAGACATACACACAAGTAGGGAAGCAGCAGGATGGCTGCCAACTGATTCCCACAAAACATGAGTCACGGTGTACAGACACAATGAGGATGGACGGAAAACAGTCACTTCAGCTGTTAAGTGTCTTCACGGAGCCCTTCCATAAATGTCGACATAAAACATGGGAGGATTTTCTGATGACTTCACCTTAAACACACTTTTAAGAGCACTTTAAAATCACTAAAGAGGGACTGTTTACGGGACGGACAGGAGAACATGAAGTTCTTACACCAGTAGGGTTAGAGAAGACCAAACACAGCTGCTGTTTGCCCTCTGCTGGCCAATCAGCAGACCTACAACTGGGAGGGGAGGGCAACGAGGGCCGGGGTTCAGCACTGTCTACTGATTTCCCTGCTCTAACAGACCTACTGAACCTGGCAAATGAACAGGTGGCCCTCCAGGACCAGGACCAGGACTGCCCACCTCTGGTCTAGAGTGTACTCCCACATCTGCACATAAACCAAAGCCAAAAAATTTTTAGTTTTTGAGTTTTAGCTAAATAAATGCTTTATTATATTATATTATTATTTATTTATTAAATACTTCCGTCTAGATCTGGGTATGACGGGTGTAAGCTGGGCCATTAATACGCTAAGACACAGTGGGGGCTTTGTTGGGGGTCAGGTGTACACTTTTCCCTCCATAAATGAGATCCTAACATGCTTATATTACAGCACACTATTCATTTCTATTATATTGTAATATTATATTATCATAATTATTGATAATACACAGTAGGATACTGTATTTCCTTGCTGTAAAAAAAATAATTTGCTGTTAGGACTTTATTGCACTATAAAAAAAAAAAAAAAAAAAAAAAGGTCAGGTCAGCTTCAGTGTGCCGGTTAATGATTTTTTAAAAATAATTTTTAATAGATTTCTCTTTAGTGTCCCCACCCCCTCATGTTGCCCATTACTAATTCCTATCTGCAGGTAAATACTCCTCCAATCACATGACCATGACGGGCTGTGGGATATTTAAACCCATGGCCTCCTCCTGACTATGCAGCTAGACAGTTGTGCCACTCTAGAGCTGTGAAACCACGAGCATGTGACAGTGTACACCCATCGGCCATAACATTAAAACCACTTTCAGGACTGGGTCAGAACATCTCCAAAACATCAGGCAGGTCTGCAGTGGTCAGTACCTACCACGAGTGCTCCAAGAAAGGGCAACCAGCGAAAGGTTGTTCATTGACGCATATACATATAGAGGCCCCACCTCACAACCATAGGGCGCCCTCAGAGACCTTGGAGAGCTCATGCTTCGACGAGTTACAGCCGGGTCGCTGCCAGGGTCCCCACAACTCCCCAAAATACTCAACTCAGACATTGTTTAGGCTCCCTGTCAGTCACAGGCCCTTAGAATTGTCTTAACTTCCCCCCCTTCCATACAGCACCCCCAGGGACAAGGGGGGCCTACACAATATTAGGCAGATGGTCTTAATGTTTAGGCATTACATTTACATTACTGGGACGGTTGTTAGCATATATGACCTGGCTTTAATACTGTATAGTACGACCGCCCTCTAGTGGACAATTAGTGTACACTCAACACAGCAGTGTTCTGTGTTGTTCTGCATTGCATTTAATGATGAGGTGTTTAATTCTGAATTTCACTGAAGCACACTTTCAGGATATGGTCACTGTCATGATATTGGGTAGTGCATCCAAAAATGCCTTTTTTTATAAGATCAAAATAGTAAAAATGACTAAAATGAAGTATAGTGGAGTGATTTGGAAACACATAAGCCTTTTATTTGATTGCTTGATTTACTGCAAACAGTACACAGTGCAAAACTACCACATTAAATCAAGTTATTCATTGATAGGTTTATTAAAAGGCTTGCCAAACCCATAAAAGCCCAGCATCTCTAATATTTATTGCCACAGTCACACAAAATCCTTGTATCTCCAAAATGTCAACTTTACAGTAGATGGGAAAATCTTCTCAACCTTCAGTGCAGGTGATTTTATCAATCTATGTTCACCTGACAAGCCTCATTAATCTAGTCGGATGTTATACTCAGATCGGATTGGGCCATGCAGATGGTTCACATTCATAATTGGAAGTGACTATATCTGTCTGTGATGTGAACGGAGCTGTTCATCATCAGCTGTTCCTTTCCTCCATTGTTGCTTTGCCACTCTGCCAGCGCTGGCTGATGAAAACAGCACTAAGCACATGCCTACAGGCCAAAACACACACGAAATCCGATCTGACCGTTCACATTCACGACGCATGTCTAAGAATCGGATATGTATCCGATCTAGGACCACATACGAAAGGCTATGTTCAGACTGCAGGCAAATCGGATATGTTTCTTAGATCAGATCTGGTGAGATTGTGAGACTGTTAGCACTGTTATTTGCAAGTGATCAGATCGGATTTGCGTGTCCGGACATCACAAACCTATCTGCATGGGCTGCTGTGGTAACAACGTGGGGCCTAACAAGCTGCTTTTATATGCGACCTGGAGGTCGCTCCGGATTTCACGTTTCGATCCGATTTCAGTGGCCAGAGAGAGATCTGTATAAATCTGATTTCCACGTGGTATTTGGATTTCATGTGGTTTTTGGCTGTCCAGTCTTTTAAAAACAAATCTGGATCTGGAAACAATCTAGATTTGCCAGAACATCGGATTTGGGGCGGCGGTCTGAACATAGCCAAAGTGACTCAAATCTGATCTAGAAAGATCTGATTTGATATGTCCACACAGCCCTGAAAAAATTTTGATCTGTGTCACATTAGGGCACAAATTTTTCAAAATGTACATCAAATCAAAAGTAAAAAAAAAGCAACACAATATTTTAATATTAGTATTAATAACCAGTTGCTGTTCTGACTATGACTCATCTTTAAAGCGATCGAGCCTGGACCTAACATCTAAGCTGCACAAATTCAGCAACATTAAATTTGTCCTTTTTATCATTTAGAGCAAAACAAACATCTCAAATTATCATACCAGCACTGCCATCTGTTACAGGTACACTATATGTCCAAAAGTATCCGGACACCCCCTTTAATTAGCGAATTCAGCTACTTTCTAGCTGATTCAGGTGTTGCAGAGGAACCCGAGCATGAGGTCACCATATCTATTCAACGCAGTGTTGAGCTGTGGAGCAGTGAATCTGCATTCTCTGGAGTGATGGAGCTTGATCCAGGACCTCTGGGATGAGTTGGAGTGGTGATCTGGATGCTGAATGATGAGTTGGAAAACTCTCCTGATGGCTGAATGCAATCAAATCCTCACAGCAATGTTCCAACATCTAAATTATAACCTTATTGGAAGAGTAGCGGCTGTAACGGCAGTAAAGGGGGCACAGACACCCTTACTAACAGCCTTGATTTTGGTAGAAATGCTGGACAAGCTGGTGTCCACCAACGTTTGGAGATACAGTGTAGTTCAACACATTTATCATCTATTCTTTCAACATAATGTAAATAAAAAAAAGTCCATAACAAAACCCCTCTTAGAACGTGTATGAATTCTGGAGGCTCCGAGTGGCTTAGTGGTATAATTCGTACCACTATGGCCTGGGGGTTGCAAGTTCGAAAGCTAAGACAGGCTGCTTTGCCATCAGCAGCCAGAGTCGGAGAGAGCACAATTGGCTGTGCTCTCTCTCCGGGTGGGCAATTGCCCAAATGCTCCCCTCATCACTCTGAAGCGATGTTGGCCGACACAGGCGTCTCTTAGCTGGTGTGGTGGAGCTGGGGACCCGGCACTTTCCTGATACTCATTCTTTGGAGCTCTTTCCTTTAGAGAAACTCCGGATAAAGCCAGAGTGTGGCGAGTCCAGCCTCCTACACCATCAGAAGACTCTTGGAGACAGGAGGAAACTTGGAGAGGTCTGGTACAACAAGACGTCTGACACACTCAGGTCTACAACAGCATCAGAAGCCGAGTTTCTGAGAGTCAACAGCTGCTTACGTGATATGTTGTTCGCATAGGCTCACATGCTTTGCCATCAGCAGCCGGAGTCGGAGAGGGCACAACTGGCCCTCTTTCCCCTCATCATTCTAAAGCGATGTTGGCCGGCAGAGGCGTCTGTTAGCTTTTGTGGTGGAGCTGGGGACCCGGCGCTTTCCTGATATTCCTAAAACCTGAGCTCTTTCCTTTAGAGAAACTCCAGATAAAGCCAGATTGTGGACGAGTCCAGCCTCCTACACCATCAGAAGGCTCTTGGAGACAGGAGGAAACGTGGAGAGGTCTGGTACAAGAAGATGTCTGACACACTCAAGTCTACAACAGCATCAGAAGCCAAGTTTCTGAGAGTCAAATATGTTGTTCGCATAGGCTCACATGCTTTGCCATCAGCAGCCAGAGTCGGAGAGGGCACAACTGGCCTCTCTTTCCCCTCATCATTCTAAAGCGACGTTCGCCGGCAGAGGCGTCTGTTAGCTTTTGTGGTGGAGCTGGGGACCCGGCGCTTTCCTGATATTCCTAAAACCTGAGCTCTTTCCTTTAGAGAAACTCCAGATAAAGCCAGATTGTGGACGAGTCCAGCCTCCTACACCATCAGAAGACTCTTGGAGACAGGAGGAAACGTGGAGAGGTCTGGTACAACAAGACGTCTGACACTCTCAAGTCTACAACAGCATCAGAAGCCAAGTTTCTGAGAGTCAAATATGTTGTTCGCATAGGCTCACATGCTTTGCCATCAGCAGCCAGAGTCGGAGAGGGCACAACTGGCCCCTCTTTCCCCTCATCATTCTAAAGCGACGTTCGCCGGCAGAGGCGTCTGTTAGCTTTTGTGGTGGAGCTGGGGACCCGGCGCTTTCCTGATATTCCTAAAACCTGAGCTCTTTCCTTTAGAGAAACTCCAGATAAAGCCAGATTGTGGACGAGTCCAGCCTCCTACACCATCAGAAGGCTCTTGGAGACAGGAGGAAACGTGGAGAGGTCTGGTACAAGAAGATGTCTGACACACTCAAGTCTACAACAGCATCAGAAGCCAAGTTTCTGAGAGTCAAATATGTTGTTCGCATAGGCTCACATGCTTTGCCATCAGCAGCCAGAGTCGGAGAGGGCACAACTGGCCCCTCTATTTTCCCTCATAATTCTAAAGCGATGTTGGCCGGCATAGGCTTCTCTTAGCTGGTGTGGTGGAGCCGGGGAACTGGCGCTTTCCTCCAAGCATGTCGGCGGTGGCTGACTTATTTTAAAGTCCGTATCCTCCTAGTGTCGGGTGGGTTAACTGGCAGCACCAAATAAAAGCAGAAAAGAATGTGGACAAATTCTTCCATACAGGCCCTCATCCAATGTGTTTTCAAACGGTGTAAAGAAAGCATAAGAAATGTGCTGTACACAATGCCTATAGTGTGCAGTGTGAGTGTACTGTAAGCCTATTGGAATGAGGGCTAATAAAACTTCCATTCATGCATAAGGAATCCAGATGAAACAGACGAAGACTGACCCAGACGATACGAGTCAATGGAAAAATGACGAATGACAGGTTTGTAACCACACACAACCCCCTCATTCAGATCATACATCGTCTAAAAACATACAGAAGACATACAAAAACTTTCCCATAGATAGATACCATCTGTGAAGAACAGGTTCGGGAGGAAAGCGGTGAATGCAGGTTTTGTCTCGGTGCGAAAGAAAAAAAAACGTCCTTCAAGATTAAACAGGTCCACAAAACTCCACAGAGCTCCTCTGACCGACTGTCCTCAATACAGATCATACAGCTGAAAGATTATACAAGAACCCTCATAGGGGTTTAGCAAGAGTAACAACGATTGCATGCACAACATGTCCAAATGTTTGTGGACACCCCTTCTAATTGATGAATGCATTCAGCTTTACTTTAAGTAGCATTCGTTGCTTTAGAACAGAACAGGACTCTCTAAAGCCGATAAACAAACATGACCCTATAGGCACTATTATGGGCCTAATGGTAGGCATGGGCTAGAGGGGGATGAAGCCCCCCAGCATTGAGCTGTGGAGCAGTGGAACTAACTGTGTCCTCTGGGATGATGGTGGTGGTGCTCTATCCAATACTTTTGGGGGAGTTGGGGGTGATGAGGTGAGGTGGGGTGGTGATCATCCAACACGCTGACCTCACTAACGCTCCTGTCGCTGAAAGCAATCATTCAAATGCCCACAGCAGACACAGTCGAGTCAGTTAGTCCAACAAAAGCAATGAATGCATGCATTTGCAGGTGTCCCAATACTTTTGTCCACAGTGTATTTTTTTTCATTCCAGTGTGTCACCAAGCTAATCTTCTTCATGCTCTGTTCCAGGAGTGCAGAAATAACAGCACCAAAGCAGGCTTGTGTGTAAAGTGTACACCACCAGTCACAAGTCAGTATTAGAGCACCCTCAGTTTTTCCAGTTTTTATTGACATGTTAACACTTCAGGTCCAGCGAATAACCTAGAATGGTCCAAAGTGCAGTGGCAACATTTGGGACGAAGGTAAGCAGTAAACTTCCAGAGCTTTTGAGGACTAAATAAAATAAGCTGGTGTGGAAACTGGAGGAAACTGAAGAGGTCTGACACACTCAGATCCACAACAGCATCAGAAGACCAGTTTCTGAGAGCCAACAGTTGCCTGTGTGATAGGCAGCTCATGTGACAACACCTTGTAGAGCAGCAGCGTATCACTGGACCAATTCTTGGTTTAGCTGTGAAGGGCAGACGTGGAGCTGGAGGTTCGACTGCAGGTGGAGTGGCAGTAAGAGACTCAGTGCTAAGAGGGTTAAACAGTGAAGCAAGCTTAGCTGGGCCGAGCAGGACTTTCACTACTGAACTACTGAAAACATTGTGGGTGTTCTAAAACTTTTGACTGATAGTGTACAGATGTGTGATGTGTTAAAGCTTTTATTATGAAGCACAGTAATACAGATTGATTGATTGATTGATAATAACAACAACAAAAACAGCAACAGACTGATGGTGCGATCAGACTGTGTCTCTGTTACATGAAATGTGTAGCAATGTGCCGAAGCTCCCACAGCTCATTACATATTACTTACATTACTGCTGCATGGCATATTTACATTATAGTGCATGGCCTGCTGAAGTGTGTGTCTGAAGATGTAATATATGCATACATATATATATATAAATGTGTGTGTGTGTGTGTGTGTAAAAATCTAATTAAAGCCTTTATAACCTAATTTTCATATGAATAAATGTAAAAAAAAAAATTAAAAATTAAAAAACACTGAAAAATCAACTGCTAATGCATTTAAATTTATGGCCTTTAGCTGACGCTCTTATCCAGAGCAACTTACAAGGTTACTTGTATTACAGATGTGGGCCAATGTAGTGTTAGGAGTCTTGCCCAAGGACTCGTCTTGGTGTAGCGCAGCACAGTCACCTAGACTGGGAATCGAACCCTCCATCTCCCACATGGTGCAATATCTCGTTGGCAGATAGTGGTGTTATCTGTTGCGCCACACCAACCAATGCCTACCACCAATGCATACCGTTGCTAACTCTGGACACAAGTGCCAAGTGTCCTCATCTTTGGAAGCTCTGAGTCTTTCCTTTATGGTGTTTTATTATTTAAGGACCCATATATCACGTGCACCCAGGCCTTGTGCCCGCGGCTTTTCCTGTGCCAGTGTCCGCAGACTGGGAGCTCAAACTCAGAGACCACAGACCCACGACTGGACCTAAACACACATCAGAAGGGAAAGCACCAACAACTCGAGAAAAAGCCTCACTATAGGGGTTTGAATCCTGAGCCATGGTGCTTTGCCATCAGCGGGCAGAGCCTAAGAGAGCACAATTGGTCGTGCACTCTACAGGTGAGCCGACGCAGGCGTCTATTAGCTGGTGCAGTGAAGCCGGGGACCGGCGCATTCGGGTGTGTTCGAAAAGAGACAGTGGCTGGCTTTACATAAATTGAAGGAGACATGTGTTAAGTCCTTATCGTTCTAGTGCCGGGAGCATTGCTAGTGCTTGTTTTTTTTTTTTTAATTACTTTTTATATATATTTTTTTCTAACAAAAAAAGAGAGAGAAAACCAAACCTGTGAAAGCGAGTGGGGGCAAAGCTAAAAGCTAGCCTGGCTACAATCTTCAGCTTGCTAGCAGCACATCAACAAGCCCTCTGTGAAAGGAAAATCAGTGTGAGGCAAAATAACAGGGTGGTAATTTGGCTTTTAAGCCTATTTTAAGCATTTTCTCCCCAAACCAAAGTTACATTCTTGTTTTTTTATAATATAATTTTTAACTCGCAGTGTTTGTCCTCAGATGAGTCTTTTATAACACCCAAAGGCTTTGCAGTGAGCAGAGGCTGAACAGCTGGCAAGGTTTCAGTACCCCTTGGCCTTGTCTTAACGACCTTGGCTGTTTGGAGGAGATCATACTTATTTCACCATTTAATGGAAGCTCGCCGCCAAAGAAACCGTAGTGCTTTTGTATACATGTGGACCCCCATGATTACATTGTCCCTTAAGTGGAACCCGAAAAAGTCTCCAGTATGTGTGTGTCGGTCGTGTTACATTAGGTGGCGGAGCTGGACTGGAAACTCTTCTCAATGACGGAAATCCTCTCTTCCCGTACTTTTTGCTGTGTACCACCGCGTGGGACAGTCAGACGTGGCAGATCAAGCTGTGCCCCCGCAAGACCGTTATGGGATCCAATGAGCCCCCGGCTGGCTTGGACGCTCTGTCCCTCGCTGATGTTGGAGTGCAAAGAGCTTTGCGCTGTACGGACAGGCCCCACAGCCTGCACCCGTCCGCTTTCCACAATCCGAACGCTTCCCGAACCGACCTCGGAATGTCCCAGGAGCACCTGCGGCCCACTGGCCTCAACTATCCCAGCTTCTCTGACTGGTTTCCGCTCCAGCAGCACCTTGGTGTGGGTTTGCTTTAGCTCCCCCAGTGTGGACGCTCCCTGAGCTAGGTTCCCTCCTCTTTGCTCCACCAGCACCACGTTATCCTGCATGCCCAGGACTGGTCCGGACGCAACCAGCAGAGTGGCCTGAGGCTTGGGGTCCACCATGTAGACGGGGGTGGAGGCGTAATACACAGCTGGCTGTTGGATCAGCAGGGTTTGGCTGGGCATTCCATGGGTGAACACACCTGCCGTTGACACTGCGCCCCTCTGGTGATAATCCGCGGAGGTCATGTGAGTGGTAGAGGCGGAAGCAGAAGCAGAAACTGAAGCAGAAGCAGAGGTGGACATAGAGCTGCTTGCCTCAGCATGGGAGCCTCCCTGGGTCACTTTTTCCCTCACATCCAGGTGAGCTCTGGCTGGGGCTGGTTCAGGTGCAGGTGGCTTTGAAACCGAGCTGACCTCAATATCGATGGCCGAGCCACGGCACAGCTCGGCCAGGGCCTTGAACTGTGGTCCGAGGTCATTGAGGAAGGCCAAGTCGTCTCCTTCGTTCAGCTCAGCGCAGATGTCCTCCAACGGACCCGCGTTAGCGCCGTCGCCTTCAAAGTCGTACACCAGCAGGCTTTCGCTTGCGGCCTGCTGCCCCGCCATGTACTTCGACTTCTGTAATAACATACAGGACATCAGTCCTCAGTCAACTGTACACAATAACAGTGACTGAGCTTCATCACTCAGGAGATTTCTGAGGGTGAAGGACCTCTTTTAAAGTAAATGTACTAACCTTCGAATAGTAGTCACCCAAGAAGGCTTCAGACAGTGCCATGCCTTCAAAGGCCCCCATGCCCTGAAGTCCAGCATGACCTCCGGCTGCAAACTGGGAATTGTAATTGCTGTTAAAGTCATTGAAATGCTCCTTGAAGTGCCACTCTTCGCTGGTGTTGAACATGCCTTCTTCTCTTCCTCCGCCCCATCCCCCGGCTCCCCAATGCCCTTTGGATCCCGCACCCGCCACGTGACCCATTTTGACCCCAGTGTCCAGCTCTGTGGGGATCTGTAACAGTGGGATGTCCTGTTGGAGCACAATGAGAGGAACGGGTCAAGCGACTGGAATGCAGCACTGAGAGACATGTAAAAGGACTTTCTCTACACGTTCTAGCATTGAAAAAACATGTATCTCCAAGACAGTGACGGCAAATATATCTGAGCATATAATGGCCTGTGTATCCCATTTCTGTATGGGAAAAATGACCCAGTTCATTTTAGAGTTCACAGTCATTAAACTGTGCTGGACCTCGGCCCTCCTCCAAGAACAGTCTTGAGGTGAATTATATATTTACTCATATATTGATTTCATAGTATATATGATGTAAATATGATCATATCCACTTATGACTGTTAAACGGAGATTGTTATGTCTTTAATTTCATTCTACTGACTTCATTCTACTGATTTTCACAAAATGCACCAAGGCAGTTGGAATACATTGATCAGAAGGTGGTGATTCATCTGCACCTTTTTAGCATTTTAATAAAGATTCGGATCGGTTAATCCAACTGTCCACCTGTTTAAAATAAAAATAAATTCCAATAATGAAATAAAAATGTGCTGAAATTAGATATGTCATGGTGCACTGAATCAATTCCTAATGAATCAGAACTGAATCGTTCTAATGTTGGAGGTTGTGTGGCCTGACCTGCTGAGAAACACCAAAAGAAATCTGCAACACGCAGCGGTCTTCTAAAAGCTGGCATGCAGTTCTATAAACCCTACCTTATCCTCTCCTTGGCCTTCAGTGTGGTAGGTGATGAGGTGCTGTGTTTGTTCGGGGGGGAAGGCTTTGAATCCGGCGGCAGCTGCAGCTCCTCCACACACACAGAACAGCAGGAGCAGAGGAGCCACTGCAAGAACAGTCAGCACCTCTCAGTGATACAGACACCTCGACAGGTACAGAGATTAGACAACAGCTAGGATTCATAAGGGCTGCTTTTTCATAAACAGCAGCTCCGGTACTCAGGTAAGAAGTCCATGATTCAGTTACATGATTCAATTTCTAATTGCATAAACAGTGAGTACCTGAATACGTTAGAATTGCAGGTAATTCACACAGGGTGACCATATGCCCCCCGCCACCCCCCCCCGCCATGACTTAAAAATTGTGTCTGGCCTATTTATAAACTGTGTGAGGACCTGGATGATTTTTTATAGCCATAAAGACTCTTTAAGCTCTGCCTTCTCAGCCATCACACCTGGTCTATATGTACCTGCATCTACACGCAGCCATTGGTCAAACCTCACAGAGAGAGAGAAAGAGCAAGAGAAGGACATTCTCAGCACTGCAGTGACACACCGGCTGACCTGGTGGTACAGCTGCGAGTGTGTTAGTGGTGTGTGTTGCACTGGTGGTACGAGCGGATCAGACACAGCAGTGCTGCTGGAGTGTTTAAACAATAGTCCACCAATCAGAAACATCCAGCCAACACACAACACACTAACACCATGTCAGTCAGTGTCAGTTTGACACTGCAGTGCTGAGAATGACCCACCACCCAAATACTACAGTCTGCTCTGTGGTTGGTCAGTCCTGTGGGGTCCTGACCACTGAAGAACAGGGTGAAAAGAGGCTAACTAACTACATATATGCTCCTATATGGTCAGTGGAGCTGATATAATGGACAGTGAGTGCAGAAACAAGAAGGTGGTTTTAATGAAGTGGCCGGTCGGTGCATATTAAGACATGTTATTAACCAGTTCACTAATTTAACACAACTGATCAACCCTGCCTGGTGTGTTCAGACGGAGGTACTGTAAGTGCACTCACGCAGCAGAAGCAGCAATCCCAGCAGCATTAGCAGAACTCCAGCTACTCCGAATGTCACACCCGAGCCCGTCTGTCTTTTCGGCAGACACACCTTCGATTCGTCACACGTGCACACGTTCACGACAAGGAGCGCTTGATCGCTGCAGAAATTCCCTTGCTGGTCCTGTACCTCCAGATTCACCCTGTAGTGTCCAGGCCACAGGATCTCCTGAGAGCGCAGAATGGCTGTGGTTTCTGGAAACGGAAAAATGGGTATGAGCTCATTCTGAGTCCGAAGTGTACAAAACACAACACATTTATCTGATGCTCTGAACCAGGCCGAGTCACATTTGAATCACAGGTAGGAGAACGTAGAGTTAGGACTCTTATTGGTGTGGTCTGCTTGAGAGGCCTCTCAACCTGTTATCCACTAAGCTACACCAAGCACTCCATATATAAACAAGCCTAACGAGGGAGTAGGGATCAGTTTTGGTCACAGCTCATGTTTCTAGATAACAGAGTTTTATACAGTGTCAGAAAGCATATTATCAAGTCTATCAGAGATAAATGAACCCCTTAAACAGCCTATAAACCCCAGATTGGCCGAAAGTGTTACAAACTGGATTCCAAAAAAGTTGGGACACTAAACAAATTGTGAATAAAAACTGAATGCAATGATGTGGAGATGGCAAATGTCAATATTGTATTCGTAATAGAACATAGATGACAGATCAAAAGTTTAATCTGAGTAAATGTAACATTTTAAAGGAGAAATATGTTGATTCAAAATTTCATGGCGTCAACAAATCTCAAAAAAGTTGGGACAAGTAGCAATAAGTGGCTGGAAAAGGGAATATAGCATTGAGCATATAACGAACAGCTGGAAGACCAATTAACACTAATTAGGTCAATTGACAACATGATTGGGTATAAAAAGAGCTTCTCAGAGTGTCAGTGTCTCTCTGAAGCCAAGATGTCCTTTTCTTTTCTGTAAATATATTTTTCAGCTCTTTATTACCTTTATTACCTTTAGTACTTTCTACTTTTTTTAATTTATCCCCTACCCTATTTATTGTTTAGTGTCATTTTCCTTTAGTTTAAGACTGTGTTCTGTGTTTCTTTGTTACTTGTCATGCGTGTTGCTCTCACCAAGACAAATTCCTTGTATGGGTAACATACTTGGTGAAATAAAGAGATTCTGATTCTGATTCTGATTCTGAAGATGGTAAGAGGATCACCAATTCCACCATTGTTGCGCAGAAAGATAGTGCAGCAATACCAGAATGGTGTTACCCAGCGTAAAATAGCAAAGACTTTTAAGTTATCATCATCAACCGTGCTTAACATCATTAAAAGATTCAGAGAATCTAGAACAATCGCTGTCATCTTTTGATCTGTCATCTTTGTTCTATTACGAATAAAATATTGACATTTGCCATCTCCACATCATTGCATTCAGTTTTTATTCACAATTTGTTTAGTGTCCCAACTTTTTTGGAATCCAGTTTGTATTAAAAACCTCTATTACCTTAGAACGTCTGGCTAAACTTGCACTTTAGGGTTATTTCTGTAACACAGCTGGCTATGTTGAGTTCAGTTGTGTTAGTGCTAGAGGGCAATGGCCTGGCAATACAATATTTATCATGATACAGCAGCTATGATTTAGTATATTGCGATATTGTAAGCAAGACAATGTCATTTTAAAATCAAATTTAGGAAAACTCATAGCATTAAAAAAGTGTCAAATGCATAAAATCTGGGCAAAGGAAAGATTAACGTGTAATGCAATCAGATCAGTGGGATCTAAAGACAGAGTACAAGACTGCTATCTGGCGGTCAGGGTTTAAACACAACACTAAATGAACCACTGTCTGACATCAAGCTTCACCTGCTACTATTTATTAATAATCAATGCTGTGTTTTTGAGAATCGATACAGTATTATAACCCATAATATCGCAATACTTTAACATATCAATATTTTCCTTCACCCCTACACTGCTAAAGTGCATACTGGGTAAAAGTGTTACGTCACCATTGAGGCGCTCGACACTCCACTTCTCCGTCGTGCTCTTGGTGAGCACTCTGAAGACAAAAGGCTCTCCGTTGGGGTAGTTGTCTCCGTCTGTGGCCGAGACGTACACAACGCTGTCTCCATAACACATGGTCTGAGCAGGACTGGTCAGGATCGGACAGTGGTCATTGAAATCCTCAACCTGAATTGCGATGGTTCCTGTAGCTGTTTTGATTGGATACTCTGCAGAAAACGGCAAGTTTTACACACAAAAAATGATTATTACTACTATTGCATTTATCATTTACTACAAACTCTACATTCTTCTATATGTGTGACCAGATTTAAATGTAAGGTGCTCTGGATAAATGCTTCAGCCAAATGTTGTAAATGTAAATGCAGACATATTGCATTCATCATTTGTGCACTACTGATCAGAATGATGCTGTGCTTGGACCCAGATGATGTTTATATGCCACTTGCAGTGTAATTTAAAGACATGCGCTCAACTCGGATGGTGGTTATGAAAGTCTTTAGAAATCAACGTCTACATGATTTTCATATGAATTCAAATACCGCCGCCAGCAGGCACCTTCTCTTTAAGAAAGAAAATATCATCAATTGTTTATTATTTATAATTTTATTGCACTTTTATATCAAATTTCACCCCAATTTGGATCATCAATTACTCCACCCATACATATTCTCCCCCTATCATATGCAGTGCAGGGTAAAGACTGACACACGCCTCCTCAGACACGTGCACAACCAGACAGCGCCTCGTTTCCGAACTGCTGCCGATGCAACGTCACCAGGCAACCACTGCGCTCAGGGGAAAGCAGACCAGCAGATGCCACTGGAGACAGCCAGCCCTGCACTGGAGTGATGTGGGGAAAAAGTGTCATCTACCCTCCCTGGATAGAGCAAGGCCAACGGTGCTGTCTCGGGGCCCTGGCTGCCGATCGCTAGCAGCATGACCGCTAGCAATTCTCTAGTCATAGTGGCAGTGTCTTAGTATGCTGGACCACTTGCGGCCCCAATAAAATATCTTTTATTTTACTTAAAAATAAACAACATCCAAAAAATACAGAAAAAAAAACAGCAATGCAAAACATACCTGAACGTACAGACATGCTTTGGCTCACTTACCATTAGTGATGCAGAGGATTTTGGCGTAGTACGTTCCATTAATAAGAAACCTAGATTCACGATCCGGGACTTTGTTGAGTCTGATGTCGGCGGTTTTCTCATCAATGATCAACCAGTTATCAGCATCTTCTCCTTTTACATATCTGCAATGAAATACCAGTTCCAACAATTACAAACACATAGGCTTATCGTTCGACAGTGCTACAGTTCCTATAGTTTTCTTGTAAAGTTAAAGACATCCTGTTTATTCTGTCCTGATTCTGCGACTTCTACGCACAGTAACGGAAAGCGGTCGCATGGTGTTGCTTTAATATATGGACTCTATAAAGGAGATGACAGTACTGAATTTGGCTTTCATCAGAAACGAGAATCGATTGCTGCACAATGACGGCTCAGTCAACCGCACGGCAAGTCTGTAAGTACACCAAAATGCCAAGTACTGTACTGAAACACCTGCATATTCATGATATCTGATGGTCTGTATTAGCTGCCTATCAACTTGCCCTCAGCTGGCAGTGACCTCAACACCACATCCCTTAGAATATCACCGAACAGTTTCTCTAAAACTGGTTCATTGTGAAGAAAAACACTGTAGGGGGGGGGGGGGGGGGTGGATATTAATGTGGGTGGAGCTTGCAGAATTGCAAAAAACACAATAGCCAAAAAAGAATTACTATATGTGTCATTTTAAACAAAGGTTTCCTTTCTGTTCGGTTTACTTGCATGGGATTGGACGGGGTTAAAAGCTGTACTGCAGGGGGGCCACCAGGGGGCGTTTTTTTTGTTTTTTTTTTTTATCGTCCAGTCCACTCCTACATACAGTCTATGCTTTAATATAGTAACCATACAGTGATCTGTACCAGAATACCAGATGTAATTACTGATGTAATTAATTACTGGTGTAATTACCATATGGCTTAAAACATCAAGTCTAATAATAGCTAATAAAGAGAAAATCAGCACTCAGCTGGTGCGGACCCACCTGACGTCAGTAGCAGTGACTAGCCTGTCGCTGTCAATAGCTGTGTAGGTGGCTATGACTTTCTTCAGGTTGATGGTGGTCTTGTCTTCAGACAGTGAGATGACTTTGACTGAGGGCTGGAATCGAGGGCCTTCGGGCTGGTTGATCACTTTGATCTTGATTGGGTAGGTTAGCGGCTGTTTGATTATCACCGAAGAGTGATACGCTGCTTTGTTGGAGATCACCACCTTCAGGTTCATCTCTGTCAGCTCCTCATAGTCCAGGTCCTGCGTTATAAAGACCAATCAATAAAAGGTTCAGTGAGAATACTGAAGATTTCACAGAGAACATTGATATTCATCATTATTAACCGAAAAACTAGTGCAGATTCTAAACTGTGGTCATCATCTTAAAGGATTAGCATCATAAGGCTTCAGTGTTCATGCATATTCAATTAGCTGTGACAAGAATGATATAAAATGAGCCCCCAAAAAACACATTCAGTGAGGGCAGTTCTGCAGTTCTGCAGATGGAAAAACACCTTGTTGGTGAGAGAGGTCAATAACAGAGAACGGCCAGACTGGTTGGAGCTGACAGAAAGGCTACAGTAGCTCAGATACCCACTCTGTACAACTGTGGTGAGCAGAAAAGCACCTCAGAATGAACATCATCACATCCAACCTTTAGGAGGATGAGCTACAACAGCAGAAGACCAAGTGGGGTCCACTTCTGTCAGCCAAGAACAGAAAGCTGAGGCTGCAGTGGCTCAGCACAGGCTCACCAAACCTGGACAGTGGAAGACTGGAGAAACGTAGCCCGGTCTGATAAATCTCAAATTCTACTGATGCTCACAGATGGTGGGATCAAAATGTTTGGCTCCAACAAAATTAATCCATGGACCCAACCTGCCTTGGATCAACAGTTCAGGCTGGTGGAGGTGGTGTAATGATGTGGGGGATCCTTTATGGCACACTGTTAATATCTGTTAATATCAAGCAAGCATTAACACCAAGCAAATCCCTTTAAGACCACAACTGACCCATCTTCTAACGGCCACTTCCAGCCTGGTGACCCACCCAATGTCCCAAAGCAAAAGTCCATGAACATTGGCAGTGATTTCAGTGCTCTTCAGCGATCTTCCCATTCTCCAGATCAGAATCCAGTAGGGATGTGAATCACCAGAATCACCTTTGGGACGTGGCTGTTTCTTATTAATGGAACGTACTACGCCAAAATCCTCTGCCACTATGACTGTACCTAATAAAGTGCTCATTGTGTTCATCTCATGTTCATGAGCTCTCCTCACTGGTCAGTATTTGTCTGCTTGACTGTTAGTTAAGATTAGATTACCTTATTGAGCACCAATATGCCCTCGTTAGTTTCGTTGTCAGTGCTGATGCTGAAGTACCCGGCCTCGTTCCCTGAGATGATGGTGTACACTGCCCGCCAGTTATCCGTATGGATCTCGTCAAGGTCCACAGCTTGGATCCGGATCACTTCCACATTCCTGATATTCTCCTCCACACTGCCTTCATACTGCAAACACCACACACAGCAAACATCGTCACTATAGGGTTTCACCTGTGGATGTCTGTAGTGATTGGATTAGTTTAGATTTTTTGTCATGAATTACATTTTATATTAATCATATTATATGAGCATTATATGATCTTCTTCATATATACACAGTGACAAGAAAAATTATGTGAACCCTTTGGAAATTAAAAAATGGTCATAAAATGTGATCTGATCCTCATCTAAGTCAAGCATTTTGACAAATATAATGTGCCTAAAATAATAATGCAACAAAAAAATGTAAAATTCTGATCATTCATGTCTTCATTGAGAACAACCATACAAACCTCATAGTGTTAGTGGGTAAAGTATGTGAACCCTTGATTTAGGTAAAAGGTAAAGGTGCAGGTATTTGTCACTGTACAGCAAAATGTGTCCTCCGCATTTAACCCATCTGTGGGAGTGAACTAGGAGCAGTGAGTACACACACCCCCCGAAGCGGTGGGCAGCCAACTCCAGCGCCTGGGGAGCAGAGAGGGTAAAGGGCCTTGCTCAAGGGCCCAACAGTGGCAGCTTGCCAAGCCCAGGAATCGAAACCCACAACCCTGTTATCGATAGCCCGGGGCTCTAACTGCTGAGCCACCACTGCCCTGACTAATGACCTGACTAATCCAACTAGAGCCAGGCATACCTGGAGTCTTCTTAAGAAAATGAGTTTGGAGGCGTGGACTAGAGCTACTTTGACTGATAAACACGTGTATGTGAGCCAAGCCTCGTCAAAAAAAACGTTCAGCTTTCTACGATCATACATTAGTGATTTACATAAAGCTGGAAAGGAGATTTCAAAGGCTTTAGAAATTCACCAGTCAACAGTAATGCAAACAATCTACGAATGGAGACAATTTGGGACTGTGGCTACTCTGCCAAGAAGAGAGCGCCCAGTCAAAACGACCCCAGGAGCACAACGGAGACTCATCAATAAGGTAAAGAAACGACCCGGACTGACAGCCAAGGATCTGAAGGTGTCATTGGTACAGGCTGCGTCCATGAGTCGACAAGCATGGTCTATGGCAGGGCACCAGGAAGAAAGCCGCTGCTTACTAAAAAGAATGTTGCTTCGCGTCTATAATTTACGAAACACTGATGCTCCACAACTGTACATGGGCAAATGTTTTGTGGACAGATGAAACTAAGATTGAACTATTTGGAAAGAGCATGTGACGCTACATCTGGCATAAACATCACCATGAAAATATCATCCCAACCATAAAGTATATTGGAGAGAACATCATGATTCGGGCCTGCTCTGCTGCATCAGGGCCTGGCCAGCTTACAATCACTGAGGGGAAGATGAATTCCCAAGGGTACATTAACACACTGTCGCTGCAGGGTTTGGGAGGTGTTTCCACCCTCACAAATACACACATACTGCCACGGTCCTACAACTTAAGCCTACTTAAATACCCCCCCATCCACCCCACAGCCCCAGCCATAGCATCCTAACTCCAGTGGACACCAGTGTGTCCCCAGTGTCCTCTTTTTTGTTTTATTAATTTGACCTATCAAAGGTTTTTAGGATGATGATCAGCACACATTCCACCAGGTGTGAGTCCAAACTTTTGAATGGTACTGTAGTACGTATATGAAAGCAGTGCAACAATCTTACAGCATTCTTCTCCAAGGTGGGGATATTGTCGTTGACGTCCAGAACGTTGATGGTCACTGTGCCCATCCCTGTGTTTCCCGCCGGTAGTCCGTTCATGTCCGTGCCCTTGATTTTCAGGGTGTAGGTTTCCTGCACCTGTTCAGTAACACAGAGTTCAGCTTTAACCAATCAGATTCGAACAGATACGGTGTCCATCTGTCTACATCATACAACAAATTTATTTAAAGCAACAGTACAGAAAATGGGCAGTTCTTGCTCTTGGGCTCCCCCTACAGTCAGGGAGTGTAGTTTGTGCTTTGCGTTGCCACTAAAGGACACGTTTTTCTGGACGAGCTGAGAGATACAGCATGTGGACTGATGTGTTACAGTAATATTACAGGATTTTACCCAAATATGACTCGAGTTAGGCAGAGTTGAGCAGTTTTTGCAGGTGTACATACTGCAGTCAGCAGCAGCCGAGCCTGGAGCAGCAACGATAGTTGCCACTATTACAGTCAGTGGAGCATCACAATGATTTCAAAGGCGATATTTTAAGATAAAATTGCTGCATACTGTTGCTTTAACCCTGTTCCAAACTGCTCTGGGTTGCTGTATTGCTTCTATGCACCATGTGACTAACCGCTGACTACAACTCTGCGCTCCATACAGTGCATGGAGACGGACGTTCTCACCTCTCTGTCCAGAGTATTCATTTTGACAAGGATCCTGCCAGACGACTGTTCAATGCGGAACATGGAGGTTCCAGGTGGATTCTGCTCAACAATACTGTAGGCAATCTGTGAAAACGGTGTGTTTGGCTTATCTCCGTCAGTAGCTGTAATGTTAATGATATAGGTATCTGGGAAATGACAGAACAGGAGAGATACATCGGTACATGTTCGTTTTTAAGAGACATACAGGATTGTGAAAACGTCTGAGTCTAAGTACAAGCTCTTCGGGCCCTATGTTCAATCTTATTAGTGTTTTACTGAGGAGATAAAAACTTACTGCTCAGATAAGCAGCTTTTTAAGCCCCTTTCATATCCACAGACCAAAACTTTTGCACAGTAATTTGCACAGATTTCTGCCTTTTTGGACTGTTTATAGCCATGTAGCTGTCAAATTTTCAAGGTTGTCCTAAATGTATTTTATTTTATAGTATTTATTTATAGTCTTTATTTTATAGTGTTTATTTATAGAGCGTATTTTCATAGTGTTTATTTATAGTCTTTATTTTATAGTGTTTATTTATATAGTGTTTATTTTATAGTTTTTATTTATAGTGTTTATTTTATAGAGTGTTTATTTATTGAGTGTTTATTTTATAGAGGGTTTATTTATAGAGGGTTTATTTTGTAGTTTTTATTTATAGTGTTTATTTTATAGTGTTTATTCATAGTATTTATTTGTAGTGTTTATTTATAGAGCGTATTTTCATAGTGTTTATATATAGAGCGTATTTTCATAGTGTTTATTTATAGCCTTTATTTCATAGTCTTTATTTTATAGTGTTTATTTGTAGTGTTTAATATAGAATGTTTATTTTATAGAGTGTTTATTTATAGTGTTAATTTATATTGTTTATTTTATAGTTTTTATTTATAATGTTTATTTTAGTGTTTATTCATAGTGTTTATTTGTAGTGTTTATTTATAGAGCGTATTTTCATAGTGTTTATTTATAGCCTTTATTTTATAGAGTCTTTATTTTATAGAGTGTTTATTTATAGTGTTTATTTATAGTGTTTATTTTATAGTTTTTATTTATAGTGTTTATTTTATAGTGTTTATTCATAGTGTTTATTTATAGAGCGTATTTTCATAGTGTTTATTCATAGGCTTTATTTTATAGTCTTTATTTTATAGTGTTTATTTATAAAGTGTTTATTTGTAGTGTTTATTTATAGTGTTTATTTGATAGTTTTTATTTGTAGTGTTTATTTTATAGTGTTTTTTTGATAGTTTTTATTTGTAGTGTTTATTTTATAGAGTGTTTATTTTATAGTTTTTATTTATAGTGTTCATTTAATAGAGTGTTTATTTGTAGTGTTTATTTTATAGAGTTTTTATTCTTAAATGAACAGTTGCTGTAACAACCGCAATTTCCCTTCTGGGATCAATAAAGTATTTCTGATTCTGATTCTGAACCACTGTTTGTTCCTTTGCAGCATAAGAGGTTTGATACCTTTTGTGTCCAGTTTACACTACTTTACTATATTCTCCTGACCTTTATATTCAGCTAATTAAACTGATGGTTGTGCAAATGTGAGATTACACCAATAAAATACAGTAAAGTAAATAATCCTGGTACCTCTTTCACTCAGTTCATAGACAAAACCAACTGGCTGAATGTTAAACACCGGCGCACAGTCGTTCTGGTCCTCAACTTCGATTCTCAACACAATGTTCTTCTCAGCGTAACTGCCGTTCTGGAACTTCGCCACACCTAGAAGCTGAAAGAAAAACACACACAGCCTCTTACAAACACTTGCAGGAAAACGACTGCATCCTGCTGAGGAAACAGTGCGTCTGCGCTACATGTCCAGAAGTTTGTAGACACCTGCATGTTCAGCGTTTCTTCCAAAAACCAGGGAATTAATTGTGAGTTGAGTAAACAATATTATTATTATTGTCATTTTAAGACCATTTTCTTCCAATGATATAATAAAAATGTAGTAGTATAACACTCTGAAACATGAAAATATTTAAATATCCTAACAAATAAAATGAAACCAAAATTGAAATTTTAAGCTGAGTCTGTATATGGGCTTGTTAAAGGCTGTCCTCACTCCGAGAGACCCAGCGAGAGCGGTCCAATGCGCCGAAACTATAGCCTGAGTGTCTCAATTTCAAATTCGAGCCTTGCTGCTTTGCCATCAGCGTCCCGGAGTCCGAAAGAAACACACTGGCCGTGCTCTCACCCCAATCACTCTTAAGCAATGTTGGCCGGCACAGGCATCTGTTAGCAGCTGCGGCAGAGCTGGGGACCCTGTTTTCCTCCAAGCCTGTCGGCTGCCCAGCGATGCTGCATTGTTGCATTGTTGCAAAGAAGCGGTGGCTGGCTTTGCATGGCTGGAATTATGCAACCTTTTGGAAAATGCAGCCATTAGCTTTGGGTAACACGTCGTCACCTGACACAGTCCTCTCTGTGTGTAAACACAGCGTTACTGGCGTTCAGCGCAGCACACTGTTTTCCTTCAGGCTCAACTCAGAGAGCAGACGAAAGAACAGGACACTGGCTAAAATACTGGTGATGTTCATTGTTTATGTAATCAAACAAACAACGGTCAATACTGAGGTCAGCTAAAAATCAAAGTCCATATATGGTACAATTAGTCAAAGACATAATTATTGTAACAGGTCTATGTGCATAGTTCCTTGACTCCACAGCTCCACAGCTTCATGCTGAGGGGCTTTACAATCAACACAGCCTTAGACATAGTAACTTAAGGCTCATGTTTGCCAGTAAAGGCTGCACCTGAAAAGTAGCTGAGTGGTGAGGCAGGCCCTGATCTTTTCAATGTGGACTTCTTAGTTATTGTAGTTGTTATTCATGCATCAGTACGTAGCGATACGAGCTGAGTACACACTTTACACCCCACAGCACTGTAAACATGGTACCTCCTGCATGAATACTAACACAATAGAGCATGTGAGGTCTTTTCTTTAGTAATTAAAGACCTGTGCAGCATTGTTCTGAAAAAAGAGGCAGTCTGACTATTTTATATATATATATACATTTTTATTCAAGCCAATTCAATTCAAATGTATTTAACAGTAAAAATCCACTCATTTAAATGAAAATGATTTTACAGCAGCGGCCAGAGAATGAGGTGGGGTGAGTAGTTACACTGCATCTAGGGAATTTCCCACTTACCCGACAATGACATGTTAGTGCAAGGCCTTTTGTGAGTCATGATAACAGTGACCATCCACTACTATAAACAGAAACAGCTGAGCGATGGGAAATCCATCATTCTAACACTGAGGTGTTCACTGTAGCCATTGCAAATAGGCCGCACACCCTAACACTAACCACTGTTACCAAGCTTTATCTGAACACCAGTAGAGGTCAATGAGCCCCTCAGTAAAGGGTCAAAAATGACCCACCACCATGTTTAACAGCAGAGAAAAAACCCTAGCTGTACACCAGTAGATGTCAGTGAGCCAATCAGTTACTACGAAAAAGGCCTTCTGGTCAGTTTTGCTGTTCGAGGTGGTCAGTGTGATGACACTGTATTATTAGTGTGATATATATATTATGTGACAGTAGACTTTCTGTCTCGGTCTGATCAGCATTTATAAAGTTAGTCACAAGCCATGTTCATGAGGTCCTGGGCCATTCACGTCTAAACACTATGGAAATATATGGCCTACATCTCTGAGGCTCTGAGGGTAAGGTCTGAAATATGAAATGTATTATGTTGCTCAAAATAGTTTTCAAGTAACATGCTATTATATTTTTTTATATTTTATATCTCCCAGCCGAGAAATCGGCTAAATTAAATGATTAATCCTAACAATATGGTAAATATGGTCATCCAGAGTTGTTTGATGTGAAATGCCATATATATAGTCGATATGTTTCTACACAGTAAACCCACATCTCAGTTTGATCTCAGTGACTGAATTATACAGAACTACTGAAAAAAACAGTGGGGAAGATGTACTTACAGTGTAATCAGGAATCACCTCTCTGTCTAAAATGCCATGAATCTTCACAAAGCCCTGTGATTCATCCACACTGAATAATCCCTTCGGATCTTCATCTGCTCCTTTTCCTTTTAGACAGTAGCGTATCATTGTCCTGGTCTCCTCATCTGATCTGATCTGAGATACAACACATGGGCTCCTAGTTAACACGACAACCAAATCTTTAGCTGAACAACAAAGAACCAGGCCAAGTTTTTTTCAAAAGCAGTTCGTGTTAAGATCATCTGAGCTGGTACTGACTTACATCTTTACTTTTAGACAGATAGATAGATAGACAGACAAACAGAGACAGACAGACAGATAGACAGACAAACAGAGACAGACAGACAGATAGACAGACAGACAGAGACAGACAGACAGATAGACAGACAGACAGACAGACAGACAGAGACAGACAGACAGACAGATAGACATAGACAGATAGATACATAGACCGACAGATAGACAGACAGACAGAGACAGATAGACAGACAGACAGACAGAGACAGACAGACAGAGACAGACAGACAGATAGGCAGACAGACAGACAGACAGACAGACAGACAGATAGATAGATAGATAGATAGATAGATAGACAGACAGATAGACAGACAGAGACAGATAAATAGATAGATAGAGAGAGACAGACAGACAGAGACAGATAGATAGATAGACAGACAGACAGACAGACAGACAGAGACAGACAGATAGATAGACAGACAGACAGACAGACAGAGACAGATAGATAGATAGATAGATAGATAGATAGATAGACAGACAGACAGACAGAGACAGATAGATAGATAGATAGACAGACAGACAGAGACAGATAGATAGATAGATAGATAGAGAGTCAGACAGACAGAGACAGATGGATAGATAGATAGATAGATAGATAGATAGATAGATAGATAGACAGACAGACAGACAGACAGAGACAGACAGATAGATAGACAGACAGACAGAGACAGATAGATAGATAGATAGACAGACAGACAGAGACAGATAGATAGATAGATATATAGATATATAGATAGATAGATAGATAGACAAACAGATAGATGATGGACAGACAGACAGACGGACAAATAGACAGACAGATAGACAGACAGACAGACAGACAACTGCACAAAACAGCACAGTAATACAATACAATAATTACAATAATCAACAGAATAAATGTAATAAATATGCATTTGAAGACAGAGATGAAAGGCAGTGCAGTTATAAAGAATAAGGAATGAAGCAGACAGATGACAACACTGCATAAATATGTGTATATAAAAATAAGCAGTGAGAGCCCGATTTCAAAACATCTGCTAAAGGCATGCAGCGTTCACTTGCAGTTTCAGTTTAAGCTGTCATGCTGGCCTGGCCTGGTCTTTTCACCGCCTACATGCTGTAACAAGATGGTGGCCTAGTTTGTCTATGCCAGCATGCCATGAATCTCGCAGTCCGATCCTCAAAGCAACCCCGAACAACCCCACCCCACTTGACCCGGAAACTGGTTTCGGTGACGCCATCTTGCCGTCTGTCCAAATACCGGCTGAGACAAAAGAAGCCGGCTAAATCCTAGATCTTGGAGATTTTGGAGCGACAACAGAGGCGACCAGAGAGTACGCCATGACTCTACTGATCACTGTCTCTCTGCAATTAAATGTGCTGGCTCTGCTGATTGGCTCAGGGGGGTGATGGGGGTGTGCTGAAAGGATAGGCTCAGTTCAGGATAGGCTCAGTTCATTAGCGGTCATCATATTTGAAGGGGTCAGCTGTCCCATTTCCCCAACTACTGCTCATTCTCAGCATTCCTACTGTTCATTTCCTCTCCTTGATCTCTCTACATTCTTCTGAGGTAGGAGGTAGAGCAGCAGTAAAGAGTGTGAGGGGAGGACAGAGTTTTTGGACGCACCCTAGGAGTCCTAAGAGCAGTTCTCTTAGAAGGTTTGTTGGCCTTCCAGACCTCAACTTTGTTGACCTCCATCTCCACTCTCTACACTGGGAGAGCACCAGTGGGGCTTGAAAGTAAATAGTGCTGATTATTATGGCAGCTACAGGTATAAGGCACTACTGCCCACTTGGGACTCCTCTGTTCAAGGCTTATAAGGCGCCCCCTGGGTTCAGGGGACATCAGCTGTGGCCTGCAGATGGTCTGATGGAGAATGGAAACAGAGATGATATCTGAGATGAAAATGTTAGGCTTGGTTTGCTCTAAGCTGTTGGGCCTGAAAAACAAGGAAGAATGAAAGGGCAGCTGTCGAGTCACATGTGAGCTAGTTCTTGCAGTGGTAGCAGGATTTAGCTTGTTAGCTTGTGAGCTAACACGTAAATGAGACCATTACCCCTCCTTCTCGCTTGATTTATCTTCCTGTAAGTCTCGACACATAAACAAATGCTCAGGTAGTCGTAAAAGATCTTACTTTGGCAATGTATTTCTCTTTGGTATAATCCACATTCTCCTTGAGCCTTCTTGGAGGGATGATCCACTCCCTTTTCTGCCTCCGGAGTGTCTGCTGTCCACCTCCGCCTTTCGTTTCAGCCAGGGTTATCTGTAACACACATTTTTACATGCAGTACTATGTTTGGGACTTCAAATTTACGTGATTCAAATGTGTGCATTCATTTCCTGTAGGAATGTTCATTAGAACATCTCCAAAGTTCTCCTCATGGAGTCTAGTATTATTTATCTCCTCAGATCAACACCTGGTTTGGTGGTAAATCAGGGCTTAATGATGGTAAATCAGGTGAGCTGCTGCTGCTGCTGCTGCTGCTGCTGCTGATGGAGATGAACACATCCTCCACGCTGTGCTGGCTGGACTGGTGGGCGTCCAGGAGAAACCTGGAGGAACCAAGCTCTGTTCTTCAGACTAGCTCACCGACAAGATCTCACTACTTTCTTTCTTCAGAATGAGAAGCTCTTGATTCTCCTTTTTACTGGATTTATGTTCAGCTGCTTTATCTGTTCTGATGCAATCTGGAGCTTCTACAGTAAAACATCTATCACTGCTGAGAGACATGGTTCTACTAGATTTTGGAGGAGCATTGCTGTGAGTATTTGATTGCATTCATTAACAAGAGAGTTGTGAGGACACAATCTTATACCCAACACCAGACTGCTGGCTGGGTGTAAGATAGCAATGAGCCTCGCGCAGGGTGTGAGATAGAGCCCTGTATCTCCAAAATGGAAAAACATTTTTTTTAATTTTTAAAACAGTATAAAGAGGAACTGGCAGATTCACATTATGTCAAAAAGTGAAAAACAGCAAAAATTAAGACTTTTAAGATGTTTGTATAACTAAAACAATATACATATATAAAATATAGAAACGGGGTAGAATACAATAAAATTAATAAAATGCAGATATTTTATGTTATTTTAGCGTGACATTAAACCATCCTCTGGATTTTAATAAATAAGCACATCAAAAAATCTTTAAATATCAGCCAATTCTAAATAACTCTGTAAGTAGGGATTATAAAAGCAATTATCCAATATCACTGTGCATCTCTATGAACATACATACATATATATATATATATATATATATATATATATATATATATATATATATATATATATACTCTCTCTCTCTCTCTCTCTCTATATATATATATATACACATACAAATATTTAGAGTATTTTGGCCAAAATCTTTGTCTTTTGCCCTGATGTGGTCCTGGAGTTCCCTGTCCTGCCCATTTTTGCATGCCAGGTGTACTCAACTACAGTCCTGCAGGGCCAAGGTTCAGCACAGTTTGTTGATTTCTCTGCTCTACTGAACCTGCACAGCGGCTGCAGTACAGCAGGGATATCTCCATTAAGCCTGTTGTACTGTGTTAGTGCTGTAACACAGTGCTATAAACCCTGTCCTGCACACGAAAGACAACATCGAACTCCAACTGACTGAGAGGCCCTTTTTGAGCAGAATCGAAAGAGCTGAGGCAGGGCGGGGCAGTCCCAAATTAAAATGACATATATAGCAATAAGTTACATTAGCTATCACAAAACGCTTCCTATATAAGGAACCTTGCTCTACCACACCCTTTTCAACCACACTGTGTGTGAACAGCAGCACGTCGCAGCAGACTTCAGAAATGGTGAAGTATTCTTTTTTTTTGTGGAACAACAATTCTGATGCTTGTTTTTCCGTTAAAAATGTACAAAATAGAACAATAATGCCAGTCCCATGTTCTGATAAAATACTATACATATTTATTTGTATTATTTAATTCATAAATGTTGACACATGCATGTCAGTGGTGTTAAAAAACTTACAATTTATTTATAGGTAATTTAAAAAAAGGGAAAAATGTAGTTATTTAAATTAAAGATTATATACAAATGATACAAATAATTAAATTGATATATTTATATAAATGTAACTAGCTGGGCGTGTCATTAAGAAACGCTGATTACTGTATTTAACATAGTTGTATTTGAGTTATTTAGAAGCAACACATAAACACTGCAGTATAAAGCCCCATTTAATAGCTTCACCTATGAAAAAAATAATAAATATACTTTTACATACTTCTTACTGGATAAAAAATGCTGCATGTAATGCTGAAAAAATATACCCTCACTGTTCTCGCAACAGAAAAACAGAATTGAACATATTTCATAATATAATATATAGTATAATAGAGAATATTATATATGGATATATTGTCCTGAGGCAACTAGAAGCTTATGCTGCCTTCAGGTCGTGTCAGACATATTATATTTACGAGATAAGCCACCACAATGTCACCACAATGTCGTACTTGGGCTTTTACGATGAGCCTAGACCTTCTGGGTTAGGTGCTTGTCAACAGAAATGCACTCATATTCATATTTATGTCGTGTTTTAGGTACTTTAACAGTAAAATCTATTTTAGTGGCTTACTCTCATCCTCACATGATCATTTCTATAAAGAATACTAATCCACACAGTATAAATATTATACACTAGAATATACAAACACACTATACAAAATACATCAAATAAATCATCCAACTTAATCAAATAACATGGTTTAATATAGATTACAAATAAACACACAAATACATAAAATATATAAAAAGTTTAAATAATTTGCATGGATATCTCACAGGAAGAAAGACCAACTCTGAGACACCCGCGATGAATGAAACCTCTATATATTTTTAATGAATTTGGCAAATCGAAATTAGCATTTTTCATCATTATTTATTCCCATTTGTTGATTTATTTTTTGTCAATTTATTTTTCTCCCTTTTTCCTCTTTCCAGTGAGGTACTGCCACATAACCCACCCATTTGTAACTCAACCAAGCACTTGCAATGCTCCCGACGCTACTTAATACATAACTTGTGAAACCAGCCACCGCCTCGCTTCAAAATGCTGCCGATGCGGCATTGCCGGGCAGCTGACACGCTCGAAAGGAAAGCCCCGGGTCCCAAGCTCCACCACACCAGCTAACAGACGCCTGTGCCGGCCAACACTGCTTAAAAGTGGTGAGGGGAGAGAACGCCATCTACCCACCCAGAATCAATCAATTGTACTCTTTTAGACTCCGGCTGCTGATGGCAAAGTGGCATGGCTCTGTTTTTTCTTTTTTTTTTTAATATATTTTATGTTTGATGAGTTTCCATGGTGTTACTCAATTTTCTACATGCAACGTGACCCTGACATTTACAGGTTGGAGCCAAAATTTTAGAAAAGCTCAGGTTTTATTCATTTAGTCAGTGATGTTGTTCAATAGAACAGGCTAAGTTCTACCCAGTGTATGAACACCTAGACCCCACAATATTAGAGTGACCTTTGGTCTAAAATCCCCAACAGTGCTTATTTAAGTGGTTGGTGTAGCAGTTAAAGCAATGAAGTGGGAAACACCACCACCCTCCCCATGGCAGACCGGGGTTCAATTCCCTTTACCAGGTAAAGGCACCAAACTACACCAATAAGAGTGCTTGGGCAAAACTCCTCAACACAGCATTCTCCTGCCTGGGTTACATGACTTACATGTAATGATAAGAGCATCAGCCAAGTGCCATCAATGTAACGCTGATGTTATTTTAAAAAGGAATAAGCTGAAGAATAAAACTGGGCGTGTTTCAATGGGACACTGAGGACAGTGAGAAAGTATGAAGGCGTGTTGTGCCACAATCAAGTCATCTCAGAAATGTTGTATTTACAAGGAAATCGCACATGGCGGTTGTATTCACTAGTGGGAAACCTGAATGGTTCAATGAGCCCAGACTTTCCTAACTGGGCGTGTCATTAAGAAACGCTGATAACTGTATTTAACGTAGTTGTATTTGAGTTATTTAGAAGCAACACATGAACGCTGCAGTCTAAAGCCCCATTTAATAGCTTACTTTAATTCACCTATGAAAAAATGAATAAATACATACTACTGCTTCTTACTGGATAAAAAATGATGCATCTGATGCTAAATAAATATACTCTCACTCTTCTCGCAACAGAAAAACCGAATTGAAGAGATATTATAATATAATATATAGTATAATAGAGAATATTATATGTGGATATATTGTCCTGAGGCAACTAGAAGCTTATGCTGCCTTCAAGCCATGTCAGACATATTATATTTACGAGATAAGCGTGCATGAACGCCACCACAATGTCGTACTTGGGCTTTTACGATGGGCCTAGACCATCCGAGGTAGGGGACTGTCATCAAAAAGCATTGATATTCATATTTATATTCATATTAAATCTATTTTAGTGGCCTACTGTCATTCACACAGGAACAAAAAACTGAAAAGTTCATGCTTTCGATGCTTCTTACTGGATAAAGACATCGCTCACCCAATGTTCATCGCTCACTACTCTTTACTTTTTGCAATAATATTGAATATATATGTATATATATATTTATTTATTTTAATAGGTGAATTAAAGTAAGCTATTAAATAGGGCTTTTGACTGCATGTGTTGCTTCTAAATAACTCAAATACAACTACGTTAAATACAGTCATCAGCGTTTCTTAATGTCACGCCCAGCTAGAAAAGTTTGGGCTCATTGAACCATTCAGGTTTCCCACTAGTGAATACAACCATCATGTGCGATTTCCTTGTAAATACAACATTTCTGAGATGACTTGATCGTGGCATAACACTCAAATTTTCTCACTGTATATATATATATATATATATATATATATATATATATATATATATATATATATATATATAAACATAAAAGTAAACCAAATAAGGCATTTCCAAGGCGTGGGCCTTTAGTATGATAAAGTATCTAGTGGCCTTTAATATGTTATCTTTTTCTTTTTCATATTAAAATTATGTTGACTTGTGTCAGATATATGGTATTCATGAGATGCGCATTAATGAATGCCACCACAGTGTGAGCATTAGGTATACAGTAATACGTCATTTTCCCCAGAGCCTTCAAGTGGAGCCCCAAAATACTGTAGTATAATGCATTATCTCATGGCCTCAACATACAGTATTATCTTGTGGCCACTAGAAACTTACACTGTCTTCAAAGCATGTCAGGACATACCATATTTACATGATGACGCGCACCTTGAACGCCACCACAATGTCGTAATTACTAATTATTACATAATTACACCTTTTTTGGACAGTCACACCCGGTACAACTAGAAATTAAGAGCTTCAGTAACTGTCTGGACGGAAAAGTAAAATGAAACAACAATGGACAAGATAGAAGACAAAATACAAGGGACATTAAGATACAATGAACTATACAAAATACATAACACACATCTTCCAACCTAATCAAATAATATAGAATTAATATATGGATATGGAAAGGAGTGGGTAACGTGTATGGGTTACAAACAGTGTAATATACGAAAAACTAGTGAGTGGTAAAACTGTGTATATATAGTAATATATAGTGTAATATATTACGTGGCCTCGATATATGTATTTTGTGGCCACTAGAAACGTCATTTGTGGCTTCGATTTGTTGTTGTTCTTTATTTTATTATCTGGTGCCCACGCTTAATAAAATAACAAAAACAACAACCACCATGTCACCACCACACTGTTTGTTTAAGACCAAAACTTGGTGCTTGGACAGAAACCTCGGCGTATTTACGAGCTCCAAAGTCTTCAGCAGGATCTGAAGAGCAGGGAGAACACGAACCGTTTGGAAAACTGACATCCCGAGGCTACAAATCTGTCCTTTCCACCAGGAACCTTCTATAAAAACCCACTTTCCAGAACAGAACAGAACCAGCAGCTCGAACTTACCGTCGCTGCAACGACGATTTAAACCAAACGCTGAGCAGAAGCAGCTTCGCCATTTCCAGCCTCCAGACAACAGCTCCACAGTGTCCCTGCTTGCGCTCCTGCGCTCCTGCGCCTGGCTGACTGCTCCTGCTGAAGATAAGCACAGGGCAGATACGAGGCGCTGGCTTCACTCACTCACTCACTCACTCCAAACTAGCGGGGTGGTCTCCAACAACCCACTCGTTTTCAGACAAGCCCCGCCCCCCTGCACTCTGATTGGCTTGCTTACCAGTGGGGTCTGGAATGTACAGGGGTCACCTCTGACTTAAGAAACTCCCAAAACCAGCCTCTGAAAAACAGCAGAGCCTGCTGGCCTGGCTGGACAGGGCTGATACTGAGCTTTGTAGGTATGGAAAGGTCCAGGAGATTGGTCAGAATGGTCACCACTGGAGCTCTCAACATGTGGGAGGATTTTTATGTGCCTAGATAATGCATTTATTTTAGAAATACTTTATTAGAGAATAAATACATACAAATACGTAAAATATTAAATATTATTTATTATCGCACTGCCAAAAGAATATGCACCGAATGACTTTAATGATAATTTGCTACTTTGGTTTCAATCCCAACCCAGGCTTAGAAAGGTATCTGCTCCAAACTAACAAAAAACAAACAAACAAACAAACAATTCATGTAAAAAATCATGTGGTTTTATAGTAATTCATATCTGAATAACTTTTTACATATTTTCAAACAAAATATTACCGATCCCAACCTTACCAGCATTATCACAACAGCCGGTGATAATAAGTTCAGTCTTGGCCATCATTAGTTCTCTGTTGTAAAGAATGTAAACATTAATATTATATATTAATTACATATCATATTTTAACAGTATTTTATGTATTTTAATAAAATGTTATCTTTATCTCTGTATATTAATATTATGCTGCCTTGGGTTTGTGTTGGACTTATCAAATTTTTGCGATGAGCATGCATGAATGCCACCACAATGTCAACAACAACAAAAAAAGCACTGATATTCATATTTCAAACAGGATATATTTTAGGTATTTTAACAGCAACATCTATTTGATATAATTACTACAGGCAAACACATTTTTCGACAGTTGTACCCTGCACAACTAGAAATGAAGAGTTTGAATAACTGTCTGGAAGAGAAAAAATATAAAAATAAAGATAAAAATAAAGATTAAAATGTATATGTACATATAAAAATAAAGAAAATAGAAAAATTGGTGAAATGGGTCAAATAAAGTGCAATATAGAAACTAGTGGGTAAGAAATGCAGTACAAAATATGAATAGGTAATAAAAAGTTTAAGATAGAAAATGTAGGGTAATATATTATATCTCCCTAATTCAATTCCTTTTTTTCTGTTTTTAATTTTCTCCATGGTTTGAACCCTGTAGTTGCTCTGTACACTGTGTAGATAGTTCTGGATAAATAGACCAATAGGAATGCTCTAAATGACCTGGAATAAACTCTTTATATATATAGACACACACACACAAAACACATCAAATAAAAACATTAAAACCTGAATATATTTTACAACCTAGATACCATATATTACACAAAATGCACAAATTGCAGAAATTCAATTCAAACATAAATTCAACTTCCAACCTAAATACATGACTTATATTCATCCCAAAATGATTAGTGAAACTGCACACCATAAATATCATCACAAACAAATCAAAATATATGTTGTTTATTCCTGCAGTACCTTTTGATTACTTGTAGATTAAATGTTTTTAATGTTTATACTGTTGTTAATAAATGTTTATTCATTCTTACACTAAAATAAACAAACATGTGCACTGTCACTGTTGAGAGAAAACGAATCACAACAAAAACAAATAAACAAAAACTAACAACACAAATAAACCTAACAAACTGCTTAACAGAAGAAATAGCATTTGACCAGTTGGAAGTTTTTGTGGCCTTTGCATATAGCCTGCAAGAAATGTATACAAGAAGCGGTACTGCCCAAAAAAAGAGAAAACTAAGAACCTCTTTGTATGAGTGGAAAATATTATGCCAAATTACATCCAGATTTAAACTGAAAGCATCGTCTTCCAGTTAAAAGAAATGGTTTGATTTCTATGGGAGGATACAGGCTGCTCTCGCTGTTTACACGAGACACGCGTTACAACTAACCCCATAGTGTGGAGGCTGTACACCAGCCTGGCTGGCTCTTACTGGGAATTGTTGAATGATGAAAGGTCAGTACATGGAAGTGACAAACCGTCAACCTCAAACACTACTGTCTCTACTTTCCAAACAAAATCCTGTACAACCAAAGCAGAGTTGGGACACATGCCATTATAAACCCCAGTACTGTCTTGTGTCTTTCATCAGAAATCACATCAGACTCCTTTAGTCATTGTAAAATAATGCAAATTGGGCAAATGTCCCCCGGCCAAAAGCCGCTAACAATGAAGAGTTTCCTCATTTCATCATTAGATGTTACTCAGCTCTGATGAAAGCCAGTTATGATGATTGTCATAAGCTTCAGTCTTCATTTCACTTTCAAAGTAGAATACAAGGAAGAAAGGAGATGTTACTTAGTTTAATCAATGAAACTAAGTAAAAATCGATTTTTTTACACTTAAACAACACAATATAACTCCAAGTAAATCAAACTTCTATGAAATCAAAACTGTCCACTTAGGAAGCAACACTGATTGACAATCAATTTTACGTGCTGTTGTGCAAATGGACAACAGGTGGAAATTATTGGCAATTAGCAAGACACAATCAATAAAGGAGTGGTTCTGCAGGTGGGAACCACAGACCACTTCTCAGTACCTATGCTTTCTGGTTGATGTTTTGATCACTTTTGAATGTTGGAGGTTCTTTCACACTCGTGGTAGCATGAGACGGACTCACACAAGTGGCTCAGGTAGTGCAGCTCATCCAGGATGGCACATCAATGCGAGCTGTGGCAAGAAGGTTTGCTGTGTCTGTAAGCGTAGTGTCCAGAGGCTGGAGGCGCTACAAATGTGCATGTGTCTGCACAAACGGTTAGAAACCGACTCCATGAGGATGGTATGAGGGCCCGACATCCACAGCTGGGGGTTGTGCTCACAGCCCAACACCGTGCAGGATGCTTGGCATTTGCCAGAGAACACCAGGATTGGCAAATTCGCCACTGGCACCCTGTGATCTTCACAGATGAAAGCAGGTTCACACTGAGTACATGTGACAGACGTGACAGAGTCTGGAGATGCCATGGAGAGCGATCTGCTGCCTGCAACATCCTTCAGCATGACCGGTTTGGTAGTGGGGGCATTTCTTTGGAGGGCCGCACAGCCCTCCATGTGCTCACCAGAGGTAGCCTGACTGCCATTAGATACCGAAATGAGATCCTCAGACCCCTTGTGAGACCATATGCTGGTGCGGTTGGCCCTGGGTTCCTCCTAATGCAGGACAATGCTAGACCTCATGTGGCTGGAGTGTGTCAGCAGTTCCTGCAAGATGAAGGCATTGAAGCTATGGATTGAGCACATCTGGGACATCATGTCTCGCTCCATCCAAGTTTCCTCCATGTGCTCCAGTTTCCTTCCACTTCCCAAAAACACACTGGTGGGTGAATTGGCAATGCTAAGTGAATGACCGGGAGTGTCCAGGAGTTTTTTTTCGGCCATGTGCCCAATGATCCCAAGCACTGGGCCTGCTGTGACCCTGACTGGGAAGAAGCAGACAATCAGGTGCTGCTGTCTGAAAAGTGTCTGTTTTAGCTGTACTGTAAACTGGCCTGCGAGCTGCAGTAATCCTGACAGGGCCTTAAAAGATGAGTGTGTATGGGACGCAGGGGAAACGCACGACTTCCAGAAACAGCCATTTATTACTAGGTGACACGTCCAATTTGGGGAAATCAGAGAACGATGGGGTTCTCAGATTAGATTTGCGCTCACTCGGGTGTCAAACCTCACCAGCACCAGAGAGATTCTTACAGCTGAGAGATCTCCTAACAGAAAAGAGAATACATGACAAATGCAATGCACTCTACGACTGTCTGTCTGTCTGTCCTTCTGTCTGTCTGCCTGTCTGTGTTACTCTCTGTTCTGCTATCTTTCTCACTCATCCACACCTCTCATCACAATATTAGGCTGGTAGGTTTTAAGGTTATGGCTGATTGGTCACCAATGAGACAATACATTATGACCACCTGCCTAATATGCTGTAGGTGTCCTATTGTCTCTAGCACCAATAGCAGAGCCTTAAAAACCAGTTGCGGGTTGGATCTGCTGCGAGTCTGACGTGGATCTGACCCAGCCATTCAGTTGATGAAAATGGCACTTATCAGGCCGGGCCATCTTCTTCCATTGCTGTGAGGTTGAGTCCAGATGCTTGTGAGCCTATCGCAGGCACTTTTGCCGGTGGACAGGGGTTAGCATGGGCACTTACCACTCTGGTCTTCAGCTTTGCCCTGTGTTCTGTGAGGGATTCCTGCTGGTTGGTGGTAGCTGGTCTGATACAAGTAGAGGGGACCCAGTGGTCAGTCTTCCAGCCGGTTGGCCTGAATGAATGAGGTTCGGGTTTCAGAGCACAGGTGCTCTTAGAATTGAAAAATCTGAAGAATCTTCTACAAAAGATAGTAGACCGTTTTGGGAATGAGTTTTTGGACCTTTTTGTCAGTGCTAGGGAACCTAAAAATGATTTATTTTCATATTTTGGCAGATTTGTGTGTGTGTGTGTGGGGGGGGGGGGGGGGGGGGGTTGTAAGGCCCAGTGTATATCTTTTCATGGGGACCAAAATCCCTGGAAGCGCTCCTGAGGCTGGTCTTATTTTTGAAGTAAAATCCAGTTCATATGTTATTATTATAATATTTTAATGCTTTTTAAATACATTAAAAAAATTATTTTCTTTATGCATTTGTATTTTTCTGTTTATGTAAAGCACTTTGAATTGCCTCTGTGTTTGAAAGGTGCTATACAAATGAACATGCCTTGCCTATTATACATTAAAGTTTCACTTTTCACTATTTTCACTTTCTCTTTACATTGTCTCAGAATTTCATGATGAACGGACCAATAGAAATGCTCCAAAATCACTTGGACTAAAATCCTTTTCCATTGACTTCCATTGGAAGTTCAGAAGGTTTTTTCCTCTTCCTGTAAAGTTGCCATTTTGGGGGAAATACATTTTCTGTGTGAGTTTCTGTTTCTCGCTCTTTCGCACGCCCCCAGTGACAGTATATAAATAAATGTTTTCCATATTGTTATAGTCTCTCTCTCTCTCTCTCTCTCTGTCTCTCTCTCTCTTTCTCTATACTCGCACAGTGCAGCCGTAAATTATTAATGATTAATTCTCTGATTGCCTCCTGCAGGTTTAGGATTGTTATCTGGGTGTGGTAAAAAGGGTGAAGGTATCCTTCATGCGAGCGAAACGCTGGCAGACAGAGTTGTAGTCACCCATTCTTATCACGCCTGGGTGAGAATATGCGTGTGGGTGAGGGGGCGTGCGAAAGAGCGAGAAAGGCAACAGCATTAATCACTAGCTATGCGTATGAGGCCTGCTGTGTGAGGCCTGTTCTAGAGAAGGGATCTTCCAGTGAAAATGAACCAATCCTCTGCTCTTTTAACAGGCTTTTCAACATCTGACTGCACAGACTGCATCTGTCTGAACTGTGTTTTTTACTTCAGCATATCAGTTATTACTCAGGAGGGTGTGTTCGATTACGAAACCTCTGTATCTCCTCCAGCATTCAGATTAATCTTTAACTCCGCTGTGGAGGCAAACAACAGCAGCAGCAGTGCTCGGATTCCCGCTGTTTGAAAAAACTTCGAATGACAGGCCCGTGCCTGCGTAATCACGGTATCAGCATTTTTCTCAAAGCTTCTTTTCTTTCTTAATTAAACTCTGTACTGAACAGTAAAGCCTCAAAGACACCTGTGTTGTAAAAACAGTAATAAATCATTGACTCCCCCAGGCCTAAGACTGTGTATACAGCTTAAAATCTTAAAATCTTACCTTTGAGTAATATACTCTTCTATAAGGAGTCACAGCTGTTGCTGGCAATAGCAAAACAGTGTGTATTGTGTATTGAAGGTGGAGAAGTCTCTTAAAAGTGCAGATCCTAAACTTTCAGTCAGTACACTGGAGAATCGGTGCTCTTACACTAGTAGTAACTAGTTACATTTACTGAGATTTGTGTAGATACAGTAATTCATCATTTATTAATTCAATTATTCATGCTTTACTGAGCATTTTCCTACATATAACATTAGCCCCATCTGCCTAGCCCCCTAGTAGGTTCCCCTACTCTGAGCTGTTCAGAGACAAGACCTCTGAAGGTGTCCTGTAGTATCTGATACCAAGACGTTAGCAGCAGATCCTTCCTATCTAAGTCCTATGAGTTGTGCAGTGGCCATTGCTGCAATCCAGGAACATCACACAAGACCTGCCTGATGTTCTGGAGATGTTCTGACCCAGTCGTCTAGAATATCACAGTTCGGTTCTTGTCAAAGTATCTCAAGTTCTTATGCTGGCCAGTTTGTCCTGCTTTTGACACCATCACCTTCAAGAACTGACTGTTCACTCGCTGCCTAATGTGTGGACCCCAGCCCTTGACAGATGAAGCCATTGTAGATGACGATTATCAATGTTTTTCGCGCAGTGGTACTAATGTTGTGGCATTTATACATTAGACGTTATTAGGAGTAATTAAATGTGATTTCAATTATGTAAATATATCCATTTATATATACCCCAAAGATTAGCTTCTTACAGACTTCAGACTTCAGAGGTGCTCAGAAGCTCTACTGCAGTTCTCGACGTTACTCAATACTTGTTTACGCTGCTACTTTCCTTAGAAGGGGTCTTTCAAGGGTTTTTTAGCATTTTAAAATGGTTAAATGGTTCTCCTCCATGATGTGTTGTTGGTTGGTTGGTTGGTATATATACATAGAACGCTTTGTGCTAAAGATATAAACTCTTAAAAAAAACAAGTTCTTCAAAAGCTCTTGGACAATTATTATCGTCACCATTATACTTCTTCACTGGTACAGCACTACAAAATACGAGCTCTCTTTGGATATCCCAGCTCAGAAAGCCCTTCTCAAGCTATGTCACAACACACCTGAGTCACAGGGCCTTGGTTAAGGGCCCAACAGTGGCAGTTTACCTGACACAGGTATCGAACCTACATCCATCCTGCTATCATAACAGAATGAAAAAGCCTGATCAGTATAGAATGTGTAATATATAGGAGCCTATAGTGTACAGAGTTGTGGTATATATACAGTATAGTACATAGAACCCTTTTTACTCAGAACGGTAGAATAGTATAGGTGTAATATAGGTGTAATATACTGTAGACAGTTATGTAGTGCTTTACAGAATCAGTTTTTGAGGCCATTAAATAATAAAAAATAAAAAAACATCTGCAACATCATCTTCACATGTTATATGAAGAACCAATAGCCAGGCAAAGAACGATTTAGGCATTTGAATGAATGTCCAGAACCCCTGAAGAAGCTGTTTTCCTGGAGTGCCTTATTTGGAAAGGTACTTTTACTGTTGTTTGAGACACTTTGTTTCACTGGAACAATGATTTTACAGCAGGGTGTAGGCTCCTGTACACACCTCTGATTACATCAATACTGTTACTGTTAAATAGTGTCTTTCATGTTTTTCCTTTAGCAGGAATCGTGCTGATGTAACACCTGTTTGTTCATATCCAGCTGACTGATAACTGTCATCCTGGGTTTCCGAGAAGAAGATGAGATTTTTGAATACAATTTGAATCTGATTTGAAGGTATTGGGGTGTGTGTGTGTGTGTGTGTGTGTGTATTGTTGTTTTGCAGAAACTAAAACTGGCCCTTTACATTAGGTCACTTATGTCTCATATCCATTGCCCACCACAGTGATGCTAACAATACTAATAACTCTTAAGGACTCTTAAGGGGTTAATGGATGGTCGCTCTGCTGCTCAGGACTGTCCCACCCCAGCTGATCCCAGGTGCGTGCAGGGATAAGGACTTAGGCTGTAGTTTCTGGGCAGACTGACAGACTACTCACAGCCTATCAGACAAACAAAGCTGGTTGCCATGGAGTGGCAGAGATGTAGAACTGATAAGAACAGCAGGACAACAAAGGAGGTAAATTAAAGCTTGGCTGAGGAAGTATCGTATATTCTTTGTGCATTGGTACAAATAGGCTTTAGATTAAAGGGGTTGCCATGGTAATAAACAAATAAATAAACAGGCTTTTATCCAGGCCGATTGACAGCTGAACCTAAAGTATTTTCTCAGGAAATTTACCACATTCTCCTGAAACCTTTTGAAACCACAACCAAACCCACAGCCTAAACCCTGGGCTGAGAGAGACGACTCTGATGTGTTAAAATGTCAGACTTGTTATAACTGAAATCACTAAAAATAAATAAAAAATAAATATTATTATTAGTAGTAATAGTAGTATCATATATATATATATATATATATATATATATATATATATATATATATATATATATATATATATAAACATATAATACTTCTGATAATAATAATAATAATAATAATAATCATAATAATAATAATAATAGTTGTATATATATATATATATATGTGGGATATGTGTTTAATGTGTTCAAATGTCTTAAACTGGTTAGGACTGAAATAATTACTACTATAACTAATAATAATCATATTAATAATCATAATATTAATCATAATAATACTAATTATAATAACTTATCATCATACTATAACTATCATTGTACTATAATTATTATGTATATATTATACATAAGAACTATAACTATTATCATTAGTAGTAGTAGAAGTAGTATCATATATAAACATATAATACTCCTACTACTATTAATAATAATAATAATAATAATAGTTGTGTATATATAGGTAAGATATGTGTTAAATGTGTAAAAATGTCTAAAACTTGTTAGGACTGAAATAACTAATAATAATTTCTAATAATAACTGTTTGTTTATTATTTTTTTAATTGTAGTGAAACATTGTATATAGAAAATTTCATACATAAAATGCAGCACAACACGTTTTACATAAAATCAACATGTAAGTAAAATAAAGGTAAATATATAAAAATAAGCAGTAAGCAGTAAAGACCAAATGTCCATTTAAGTGATATCATTTAAAATAGTGAACAAAATACATATGAAGATTCAAATACAAAAATGCATTTAAAAATGAAATAAAATAACATTTAAACTGGACAGAAGTGGTTACTAAGAAAAGATTTTCGAGTATTAATAAAATATTTATATATATATATATATTTATATACATATATATATATATGTATAATATATATTTAAGCTTTTTGGAAACTAGTAACAGAAGATGCCTGATGAATATTCATTGGTAAAGAGTTCCAGTTTTTGATGCAGAAAAAGTGTCTTCACCAGTCTTTTTGTGCTTCAACCTGGGGATATTCAATCATGCAGCACTTGATGATCTTGAAGCAGATTTGGAAATATTCTGTCAGGCATTCTGAGATGTATGCAGGTGCTGAACAAGCAAGAGATTTATAAACCTATAATCTAAAACAATTAAAGCCTTCAAACGCTACAGATCATAGTCATTAGTTAATAAAGTACAGTAGTTACAATATGTAGCAATATGTTGTAAAATGAAAATCTACTAAAAAAAATACTTTTAACCCTGATGACCCATACGTGAGTCCACACTTCACATGTCCCTGTTCTCACATTAGTTATGCTGTGTAGGTTGGCTAATGAATGTGTGAATAACTGAATATCACTGACATAAATAAAGTCATCCTGGGCTGCATTGCAGAAAACAACCAATACACAGTTTCTATAGGAATTTACGGTGGAGTTCCTGTCCATGTGCGGAATGACTGCAGGATTAGGAATGACTTTATTATTTTATACTAAACTATAAAGGAGAGAGTGAGCAGCAGCAGCAGCAGTTCCTGGGAGTGCACATCACAGAGGACCAACCATTGGAGCAACTTCCTCCACACGCTGAGCAGAGCCAGAGCCCCAACCCCCGTCATGTGCACCTTCTACAGAGCAAGACCCTCCAGCGCAAAAGATCGTCCAGACCTCTTTCCCCTCCCTACAAGACCTACACAGCACTCACCTCACTCGGAAAGCCCTCTGCATGGTGGGGGACCACCCTACCCACATCTTCAGCCTTCTGCCATCAGGGAGGAGACTGCGGAGTCTCCAGGCGAGAAAAACAGCTCGGCCCACCAGGCAGTCAGGATGCTCAACTCTCTCCCTGCCCTGCCTCCCCGTCCCTTTTCACCCCCTTATCAGACAGACTTTGGATCCTACACACCACCAATAACTCTGCCAATACAGCCCAAGATGTGGGCATAGGGGTGTGTGGGTACCTTGTGAAACCTCGGGTGGCTTGTCCAGGGGGTATTCCTGCCTTGTGTACATTGAGCCAATGGTGAGCTCCTGACCTGCCGTGACCCTGACCTGGAAAAGGCAGCTACGAAGAAGGATGGATGTATGACTGCTTCAGGCCTGGTGAAGTGGGTTGAGTGTGTCTGTGAGGTATTTGGTAGGTTCTCCCTGTATCCATGTGGATTTCCTTCGGGTGTTCCTGTTTCCTGTTTCCTGGTCCCTATGGATATGTGTGTGTATGTGTGTGTGGAACCCTGTTCAGGGGGTATTCCAGCCTTGTGCTCAATGATTCTGACTCTAGAGCCACTGTAACACACCAGGAAGAAGCAGATAAGAAGGTGAATGGATGGATGGGTGGATGGATGAGCTGGTACCTATGGCCTGTGGCAAGTGATACTCTCATCTGAGTCAGGTACTTCAATTATGCTCAGTAGCCGTTTAAGGGTGTGGCCTTCCCATGAACACACACGCATACACACTCCCTCCCACACACACACACACCCTCCCAAACTTCACTTTTTACTTCCGAGTCATCATTCTTAGGAAAGAGGGCGGAGGAAAGGGGTGAAACAATGGACATCCGCCTCACTCACACAGGGCAGTATGGAATTCCTGAAAGGAAGAGCTGCCTCAGGCTGGAACAATGAGGGTAACGAACAGTTAACTGAAGAACCACTCTTATGTTGAGCTGATCTGATTTATGCTGTGAAAAATGTGTCTGGACAACTTTAAATGAAGCAGTTACTGATTACAGAGCGTTTTTGAGTTAACTCAGCTTTGTAAGACCAAAAATTCACCAAAAAATTCAAAAACATTCGTAAATGAGCTGCAGATGCATTTGCCTAAATACTATGTAAGATGTTCAGTCTGTGGCTCCGCCCCCTCAATCTGTTTACCCTTTGTTACCATCTGCAGGTTAGAACTTTCCCCCATCACATGCCGTCCCCAGATGGAGAGGCTTTAGAGAATGGAGCGCTGAGGCCTTGCTGGGATTTGAACTTGTGGCCTCCTCACTTTTGACATGCAACCGTTAGACCGTAAGGCCGGTCTAAGGCTGTGATATTACACTGCATAAAAACACAACATTTAAATTTACTTTCCCATTTTTTTACACAGAAATGTTGATGGTCTCACAGCTCTAGAGTGGAGCGACTGTCTCACTGATTTTTTGTCAAAAGACTTCATGAGTTTGAATCCCATCAACATCACTAACAGCCCTCCCTGGTCATGTGTCTTAGAATAGGAAGGCCTGCCCCCATGTGATAACAGGGACACAGACTAAACATCTTACACAGTATTGAAAACAGATTTCCACTGCAGCTGATTTACATGGTTTTGAGGCTCAACTCAATATGTGGCCCATTCTTTGGTACATTTTGATTTCAGAAAGATTTGACTCATCAGCCTTTGGCTTCACTCCATGTGCTAACCTCAAACTAGATTCCTCCCGGCACGTCTGAAAACGTCTGATTTCAATACATTATAATTGATTAAAAACTGAATGGGAAATTCTCTCAACATCATAGTAACATATCTTTTATATGATGGAAATACTGTTGATTTATCCTCAACATTTTATACAACATTGGAAGTTTGGAAGTTTGACAGATCTCACATTCCACGTCTTCCACGTTTCCTGCAAGAGGAACTGACATCACTGATTGCGGATTTCATGTAGTTTTTGAACATTGAACATTGGGCCAGATATATATGTATTTATATATACAGGGTGGGCCATTTATATGGATACACCTAAATAAAATGGGAATGGTTGGTGATATTTGAACACATTTTATTTAAGTGGTCAGAAACTTGTAAATAACTCATGAAAGAGTAAAGTTACATTACCAAGCACACCATTGTTTTTCTTGTGAAATTCTCAATAAGTTTGATGTGTCACATGACCCTCTTCCCATTGAAAAAATTAAAGTTGAATCCAAAATGTCCGACTTCAAAATGGCCACCATGGTCACCACCCATCTTGAAAAGTTTTCCCCCTCCCATATACTAATGTGCCACAAACAGGAAGTTAATATCACCAACCATTCACATTTTTTAAGGTGTATCCTTATAAATGGCCCACCCTGTGTATATATATATATATATATATATATATATATATATATATATATATATATATATATATATACTGAAAAAAATGTATCCTACAGAAAATAGATATTCTATGAAATTGACTTTTATAGCTATGAGTAGAGTAAGCGCAAAAAAACAAAAAAGGACTTAATTATTTTATCATATTAATTCAAGTTAAGCATAGAATTCAGGCTGGTAGTTATTTAGTTATGATATATTTTGTGCCAAAAATATACATCAAGCATTATTAATATTTAAAAAGCATTATTATTCAACACAGATTTTTTTTGTTGAAAAATAACAAAAGGTTTATTTGGAAGATGTGTAATGTAACCGTACCAATTCCACAATGAGCCACTAAACTTAGTTGAGTTAACTTAAAAACTCCCTGTAAGCGTGTTGAGTTGGCCTGGCTTTACGTTCTTTACAGTATATATTGAGGCCAGACTTTTTTGTCCTGTAGGAAGTCAGTATGCAAGGTCAGTATGCTGGTCAGTTGTGTAGTGATTGAAAATACCACCAAAACAAATATTTCAAATGTACTTTGTTCACTGCAAAAAGTGATTTATCCAAATTGTGATGACTAGGCGCCTGGGTCAGAACATCTCCAGAACATCAGGCAGGTCTTGTGAGGTTTTCCCAGAATGCAGTGCCAGATACCACAGGACATCCTTTAGAGGTGTTGTGGAGTCCATGCCTTGATAGGTTAGAGCTGTTTTGGTCAACACCTATCCTTGACCTATTCAGAACTCACAGTTACAGAGGTGAGCGAGTGTAGTGTAACCCTGATGTCTTTCCCAGGAGGCAAATCACAGCCTAGATCTGGTTGGTGAAGAGCAGCAGTGTTACTCACTACGCCAAACTGCTGTAACTGCATTACCAGGATGGATGATGCTTTCATTTCCACTAGTTTTTCATTTCCACTGAACACACACTAGGTCTCAACATGTGTTATACAGATAACTGGAGATGTGAGAATTTAGATAACTTAAAATAATTCTGGCAGAGCACTCGTTGAGGCCTGGTGTGTGTTCAATAGGAATTTCAGTGGCGATGGTGACTGCCCTTCTTGTGTTTGGGCTGTGGTGTGTAGAGTAGAGGTGTCATACAATGTGATTATTTGCATCTGTGCCTGTTTCTGTATCTGTTTAGAGCTCAAAATATCTGCACTCATATTTGAACCGAAAATGGGCGTGGCCTAAATCTCACATTTGCATTTAACAGTTAACCGGTTAGGTAGGATTTTATTACACCCATACAATGAAGATAAATGAAAGACATTTGCAAAAAACATCCCAGTTCTATATTTTTTTACATGCGCTTAATGGACAAAAGTATTGGGACACCTGTACATTTTTACAGGGGATCAAGGGTATTGAGTTGATTTTGCTTTTGTTGAAGTAACTGTTTCTACTGTCCAGGGAAGAAGGCTTTCTACTAGATTTTGTAGCATGATTAAGGTACAGTTGTTACATGATATTGATTTAACTTCTTCAGGGTGTGAAATAATTATGAGAATATGCAGTACATCTGTTATTGTACCTTTCATGCTGACAGATTTTTGACATACTAAGATTATGATTGGCCACCATGTGCTGCTGTGTTTTCAGCAGTCATGGTGCTCAACCTGCCATTAAAATATTTGCAGATCAAACACAAACAGGAGACACTCCCTGCCGTGTCTTACCACTCAGCAAGGTGGTGAGTTGCATTACATTTAAAGTAATGCAACTTTTAACCCCTTGAACTCGACACTTGCTCAGTTATTAATCATAAATCTTATTATTATTTAGTTACTTCTGAGCAACCGGTGTGTACAGTGTGTCATTGTGCAGAGTGAGTAGAAGACCAGACAAGGGACGACTGAAACAAAGGAGTACTTATATAGACGCTAACAAGGGAACCACGAGGAACACCTGGGACTAACAAGCGGTTGTGGCTAAAGAGGAGACACAGGTGGAAACACTAATAGACAGGCGTGGCTAGGGCAGACAAGACACAAACAGAGTGTCCAGTCTTTTTTCTGTCCTGCACCGAAGTGGTGGAACGAACTTCCTCTGGGTGTCTGAGCGGCAGAGTCCAACGCTCGCTGTCTTCAAACTGACCTCTTCCAAGAGTACTTCTGGACAGTGTTGTGGTCTCCATACTGATTAGTAAGATTAGAGGGATCTTTTGGATTCTAGCCGACACAAACACAAAACAAAGGCAGACATGACAACAGGCATGACAGGTGGCAACATATAAGGATCCAGCGGGGAACACTTACCTTTACATTTACATTGAAGGCATTTAGCCGACACTCTCCTCGCTGTTTACTCAGAGAATACCCTTACTTAGTTTGTATGGGCTAGGATCCAAAAGATCCCTCTAATCTTACTAATCAGTATGGAGATCACAACACTGTCCACAAGTATTCTCGGAAGAGGGTCCAGTTGTTTTACAGGCACAGGTTGTAGGTTGTGAAGAATAACCGTCCATGGCACATTGGTCCAACGAGAACAACAGATCGTCATTGTTAGAAAAATGGAGAATGATGGACACATGTATGTTTTAAGCTCTAATCAGACTTAACATGGGGTTAAATCTGGGGTACTGCTCCCTTGCACTAGGTCTCCTATCGAAATGTATTCCCACCTGGATAATCTGATAATTAGATAATTAGACCCGTCCTGATTCACATCTCTGTATTTTGCCAGGCAGATGCTGCCTCACGTCTGAAACTATAGAAAAACAGTTTTTTCACGGTTTCACGGTTTGTAGCAAAGCAGCACCACCAGATTTTAAAAAAGATTAGCTTCATCTCATTTAAAACCAGGGTGGCGTCTGAAGTGTACTGTGAGTTTTTTTGGCAGTAAGTCAGTCCTCTCCGTCCAAAACAGAGCTTAGCCAAAAAACGAGCCAAGCAGGGTTATCAGTGAGCTGTGTACCACTATGGGAACCAGGAAAGCGTGAGCTGAGTGTCAGTGGGTGTGCAACTGCATGTGGAAAAGTCTGTTCAAAGTCATGGATGACTGCCCTGAACATCATTCGGCATGTCGAACTCGTCCACACCTTCCAGAAAAACACGGACGAACACAAACAGCCGTGGCACAGCAACCCAGCATTCTTGTTCGTTCGTGTTCGTCCGGTCGGTCGGTGTTTCTAGCCTTTAAACTTACACAACTTATTCTATATCTCTAATATACATAATAATGTATGTGTATAGTGTCCTTCACTACAGTCGAAGCATATTTAACTGTAATGTATAACTGCATAATACTTGTAAGCAACATATACCAGCATAGTATATTTTGGGTTTGATTTTGACGATGCTGGTTATGCTGGTTGTCCAGTTTAGTATTGCTGGTCAACCAGCTTTGGTAAAGCTTGGTCTTACTGGTTGTCTAGCTTGGTCAGGTTGATCGTCCTTGTAGACCAGCTAAACCATCAAACTAAAACAAAAACTTAGGCTTGAGTTGACCATGCTGTTTTTTTCCATAAAATATTGAAATAATAGCAAGTAAAAACCAAATATTTCTAGCAAATACTGGAATCCTGACCTTTATTATTGTTATTTTTACACAAATCAATCAATTTACTTTGCATTATTTCCATTTAAAATATTTATTTAAAAAAGCCTATTTGTTTATCCTCAGTTTCCATGTGGACCACCTTAAGCAGAAACCCATGTGGGTTAATAATGGGTATTAAAGAGGTTTAGCATGGGGCCACCGCGGGTCATGCATGTTGGGTTTATATGAGTTCTCTGTTCAGAGCCCAAGGGGGTTTCACATGGGTGCATTATGGGTATAAACTGTGACCGTCATTGGCATAATGACCATCTTTGATGGTCATGGTGCTCGAAAAGCTGCTCGTCCAGAATAAAGAAATACACCCTATACTGGTAGGCAACATATAGTGGAGTTCACACCGTTTCTGAAAACATGGTTAACTCATGGTTTACAGTGAACAGTGCAGTCAGCCTAACCACACACTCAGCAGCAGCAGGGGACGGGGGGATTCACTTTTACAGCCAGTAACCACGGGGCCAGGCAGTTCACCATAGAAAAGAAAGGGGACTCACATATATATATATATATATATATATATATATATATCACAGACCACAGACAGGGTGAATACAGCACCAACAAAGGCCCAACATGCAAACAGAGGGTGCCAGGAAACAGCGGGAAACAGCTTTACTAAGCAAGGTCACACTGAACGAACAGTTCACCAAGTACTTCGACAAACATGTATCCAGTAAATCTGACAACCCACTGTTCTGATGTAAACACTGGTATATGGTGTGTTATTTAGCATATGTTAGCATCTTAGCTTTATTGTTTAATACTAAGAGAGGAAGAAATAAAGATTGCTACCGCAGGCTGTGTACCATTAGATCAGCAGACTAACAAAGCATAGCGTATGCAGGCGTCTGCAGCTGTTTACAATGCTGCTATATTGATGTTAGCTGGCTAGCTAACAGGCTAATAATGCTTGCCACCAGTTCCCAGCAAATAGACGATGCTATGTCCAGAAACTCCAACACTAATTCTACATTATTTGTATTACTGCACTCACACTGTAAATGATAATAGTTTGCAGTTTAAAGTTTTCAAATTTAGCAAAAAGCAAAATATCTGACTGATATTTTACTCAAATAAGTGTTTGGAATTTAAAAATAACAAATAAATAATTTTATTAGATTTAATTATGTGTCCTTGTATACATAAAATAGATTTATTCAAAATAAATGATTTATTAAAAAAGAAATGTTTGATGTTTGCATTACTTACCACCCCGTCACACTAATCGTTTTTGCCTACAAATGATGTGCTGTTGCTTTAAATGACATCACATAGATGAAGTGGCATTGGCTGAGCCTTTGGACCAGCTAGGAACTAAAAACATTCTTATTTTATGTTGTTTATTTGTTGAGATTTCATGTTAGACTGGGTCTGTCAAGCTGGGTCTGGGTCATTCAACCACTCCGCCACACAACATAGGCATGGAAAACTGTTTATTTAAATTTTTACATTATTGATGCAAAGTGATTATTATTCTGTCCATCAAACTGACTGGCATTTAGGATTTAGGATTACATTTACCACCCCGTCACATTTTACTATTAATATGAATTAGGATTTTATGCCTGGGGTGAGAAAATACATCTTATAAGTTGGTGGATTCAAAAATGTATGTTATTTTATTGTCGATTTATTGAGTTTAATTTCTCGCAACTAAAGCTTTAAGGGCATTAGGTGGGTGTGGTATTCTAGAGTGTGAGGATTAGTTGGTTTTTCTGTAACAACACAGACAAAACAAATGCAAACAAGAACTGTCCTTAAAATAATTGTAGCTGAGTGTGGTGAAGCATGGTGTTCAGTAACCTCTAATAGACTTGCTTATGAGGTTTCTGATACTGTATGACTCACTGATATCTATAATAAATATTGACTCAAGTTGCTTTGTCTAGTTAAAAACACTAGTAGCAACCAGGAAAAGTCTTGGAACCTGAGTAATAATAATAATAATAATAATAATAATAATTACAAAAACAATAATAACAATGATTATAAGTATACAAGATTTCATGCATGAAAATACAAAGTGTTATAACAAATAAACTAAAGCAAAAGCATGTGAAAAAGCAGGTGAAACAAAATGTAATAAATACATACTACTAATATTAATAGTAAGGGTTACTTTTTCCTTTCTGTTTTTCTTCTTCTTCTTCTTCTTCTCATAATAATAATAATAATAATAATAATAATTATTATTATTATTATTACTATTATTGTTATAGCATAAAACAATCACCTTCATAAAATAAAAGCGTATTCTAAGAAAATAAATAAATACATAAATAAATGCTACATAAATATTAAATTAATAAAAATGAAATAGATAGCATTATTAAATAAAATAATGAAAAAAAAGCAAAAAATAAAAATAAATACATACAAATATTTTATTAAAAAAATGTATATGAATGAAATATAATTAAAATTATGTCTAAAATAAATAAATAGAATGAATTCAATAAATACACAATAAAATAGTGAGGTCCAAAGCTAACTTCAGTCAGCTGTTATTGGTCGAGTAAACTTGATACTTGGTGAAACCTCTGCTTTGAAAATGGACATTATGCTGTGTCCATGAACAGCAGTGCTGTGGTCCTCACCAAGGCCCTTCCCTTATCACCAGTGTGTGAAAGCATGAGCTCATAGGCCCTGTCCCAATTCAGGCAAACAGAATCCTCATCTTCCCCTAGACACTCCTACCTGAGATGGGCGCATCTGCAGGGTTTACAAGCCAGTTCATATGAAATAATTCAGCCTTTTCTCATGATGCC